>NW_004754912.1:1025830-1039186 GCF_000188695.1 Salpingoeca rosetta | reverse complement strand
AGCTTAAGAATAGTTTGAAGCGTCTAGTCCCTTGCTCACTCTCTCTCTCATGTGGTAGCCTATAGACCAGCAAATTAACTAACCAGCTCTGCTCCCCTCCTTAACGAATAAAAAAGGCAGGTACACTGTTTGTGTGTGTGTGTGTGTGTGTGTGTGTGTGTGTGTGTGTGTGTGTGTGTGTGTGTGTGTGTGTGTGTGTGTGTGTAAGGGGGGGGGGTGTTGGGTGTGAGGGGGGTCGGTTATGAGGGGGCTGTCGTGGCGGGCACTCATAACCAACAACAAAGCAGAAGGAAGCCGCAACGACCAAGGACACAGGCAGCCACACGCGTCGGCAGGCAGAGCGCGTTCTTGGGGGAGCGCATGCAGGCATACCCACACCCACACGCACACCCAGAGAGCGCACGCACCCCCAGAGAGCGCACGCACCCCGAGCAGCTCGTAGTAGTCGATGTGGCCCTCACTCATGGTCGCGGTTTCTTCTGGAAATGGTTTGTGTGGCCAGAACACGCACACTCGGCGCCCATCACACACACAACACAACACAACACAACACAACACAACCAAGCACGCAAACAACTCACGCAACTACACCCCCTCCTCCTCGGTTCTTCGCGCAGCATCCCTCGCGAAATCAAATCAAACTTTGCCCTTGTTTTTTTTTGTGATGTCGATGCAGAAATCCGGAACTCGAAAATTTGCCGTATTTTACAATTTTTGCTGTTTGCTGGAAGCTTCCAGCGAATCGCGCCCCAACGCACCAGAAGAAAAAAAAAAATTAAATCCAGAGCAAGAAGGCAGACCAGCCAGACAAGCAAAAGTGTGCCTCGCTTCTTCTCTCCCCTTCTTCCTGTGTGTGGTGGTGCTCCCTGGCTTCCTTCTGCGTCTTTGGCAACACAGTCAAGCACAGGCAAGAGGAGGGTGGAAGGCGTGCTCGCTCAGTCGCTCTCTAGCTAGCTGGCTTGCTCGCTTCAGCACGCGTGCATACGAGAAGGCACCCAAAAGTGCATGCACCCCCTCCCACCAACACCCACACGCACATCCACAACCAACCAACCAACCAGCGTCCCTTGTTCCTTCTTGGTTTTGTGTGTGTTTGTTTGTGCGCCTGTGCGCTTTCTGCAGACGCGGTGGTTGCCGAGATCGTGCTGTGCTGTGCCTTACCTCTTCCTTCTTTTCGAAGAAGACAGCGCAAACCTTCGTCATCCTCCCCGCCTCACCAGCGCGTGAGTCATCTGTCGCCAAATCAGTCTTTTGAGGCATGAGTGTGGACAAACGTGTGTGTGTGTGTGGCGTGTGTGTGGCGTGTGTGTGGCGTGTGTGTGTGGGTTTGTGGCGACATGCTTCACACATCCCTTGCATCCGCTTCATATGCCCCTTCCTTCCTTCCTTCTTTCTTTCCTTCAGCTTAGTCTACTGTGTATCATCATCACCACCACCGTTGCCATTACCGATCCGCCCTCACCACTCGACTCACGACTTGCGCCCCCCCTTCCCCTTGGTGTTCTCCTTCTGATGTGTACGTCGGCCTTTGCATCATCACTTCGACTACAGCTTGCACGTTAGCACTGTTCTCGGAACCGTTGCTGACCAACAGTCAATCCCATCCTCCACACAGCTCACCTGCTGTCACAACCAACGTCTCTTATCACGACCAACTTGACCAAACCTGGCCCCTATCCCCCTCGATTGGCGCTGGATTCCACTCCGCTGTGCGGTTCCACGGCCTCTCCCCCCTTGCCGGTGACAGGAAGGGTCACGCAGGGCCAGCAGCAAGCCGCTCCGCCTCCACTCCGTCCCTTTTGTTGTCCTTGTGACTTGCAGAGTCATCTGTTGTGAGCCACCACTCAGCCAGACATGTCCAAGTCACCTCCGCCTGCCGATACCACAGACTCGGCCGTGGAGCCATGGCCCACCAACAAGGGCGCCTACACCAACAAGCGCGTCCTCGGTACGCGCACGCGCGTGTGTTTATGTGCGGTGTGTGTGTGTGGTGTGTGTGTGTGGGGGGGGGGAAGCGTAAGGGGGTGTGGAAGCTTAGGCGCGAGAGCCACACTTGACGTGTTTGTCGTTGCCTTGCCAGTGCTCACATGCGTGGTGGATTGCGATGTATCGCTACGTTTGTAGGGTCGGGATCCACGGCCAGCGTGCAAATTGCCACATGCGGCAACAGGCAGTGCGCTCTCAAGGTACCATGCGCTCATGCGCCAGTGTGCGTGCGCGTGTTTGTGATTCAAGCAGCAATGATGCCGCAGCTTGCGTGTGATGATGATGATGATGATGATGATGATGATGATGATGATGATGATGATGATGATGATGATGATGATGATGATGATGATGATGATGATGATGAT
Organism: Salpingoeca rosetta; assembly: GCF_000188695.1. Classification (NCBI taxonomy): domain Eukaryota; class Choanoflagellata; order Craspedida; family Salpingoecidae; genus Salpingoeca; species Salpingoeca rosetta. Next base: position 1,036,832 of record NW_004754912.1, on the reverse strand, counting down.
GGTGAATGGCGGTGGTGGTGGGATTTTGTGCGTCGCAGCAGCAGTGGTGGTGATGATGATGATGATGATGATGATGATGATGATGATGATGATGATGATGATGATGATGATGATGATGATGATGATGATGCGGATACTGCTGGTCATCTTTACACAGCACTGCTACCATATGTGTCGTACCATGCTGCTCACACCACCACCACCACCACCACCACCACCACCAACCACCAACCACCACCACCACCACCACCAACCACCACCACCACCACTATCATTACCACCCCTCCCCCATACCAAACCCACAGATTATCAACCTTGAGTCTGAGGATGTTGACTTGACGGATGCCCAGCACGAGCTGATGATGATGCGTGGTCTGCGCCACGAAAACCTCCTCCAGCTCTTCACCTCCTTTGCCCACGAGACAAAACTCTACGTTGTCATGGAACTCTGCGAATACGGTCAGACGGCCCGTTCATGTGTGCGCTCATGTGTGCGTTAATGTATGCGTTGATGTGTGCATTGATGTGTGCTTGCACACGCTCGTGCGTTCATGATCTCGTGGGTGCACATGTTCGTACGAGCATGTGCTGTTGCAACTGGTCCGAACCTTGGCACTAACCTTGCTGCTGCCGCCATCTCACCTCGAACACCACCCCACGCCGCGCTTTCCCAACCATCAAACCGTTTCTGCTATCCACAGGCTCCTTTGCTGATGTTCTTCTGCAGATTGCACCTCCACGGCGAAGTGCGTGTGCACTCACACGACTGCGTTCACCTCCCTTCCATGACCCAAATGCACACTTTCCCCCTTTATGCCCGGTTTCTTGTCTTCACCCCTCGCATTGCACTATCATCACCACCTTCGCCACGACCACCACCACACCCGCACAACACCCTCACCATGTTCGTCACCACCCTCTCCACGCCGCCGCCCTCACGTCAGAGCTTCCGTCCACTGCGGACAAGACGGAGCTGATGGACGACCTGACTGTCGCCAACATTGCAAAGCAGGTCCTCGAAGGCCTCAACTACCTCCACTCAAACTTTGTCATCCACAGGTCCGCACCGTGCTGCCCGTGCCGCTGTTACGTGCATGCGTTGTGTTTGCGTGGATGCGTTGTGTTTGCGTGGATGCGTGTGCATGTGTGCATGTGTGCAAGCGCGTGCGTCGTGTGTTCGTACTTGACGATGCGATGCTGCCTCAGCTCTCCTTCCCCACATGCAATTCACCCCTCCCCCTCGGCTGCGTGCGTGTGTATGTACGGTGTGCACCCGACCATCACTCCACCGCCACAGAGATGTCAAGGCCGGCAACCTGCTGCTTGCTGAGGGCGGCGTTGTCAAGCTTGGCGACTTTGGCGTCAGCTCCCTCCTCGCCTCGAGCGTCACCGATGCCCTCGACAGGAAACACTTTCGCGAAACCGCAAAGCGCCGCGCTGCCGCCAAGGTCTGCTGCCTATGTTTGGTGACGGATCGACGTCATGTATTGATTGGTGCTTGTGATGTCGTGTCCGGTTGAAGAGGGGGAGGGGCTGTATTCTATGTTTATGTGTTTTTGCTTGTGTGTATGTGTATGTGTGTATGTGTGTATGTGTGTGTGTATGTCCGCGCATATGCACTTTGTGCGTAGCCGACGAGGTGTGCACGTGTGCCTTCAACTCCCTAACGTTACCACCGCTCCTTGGCCCTCATGTCTGATTGATCTCTTGGTCACGCGTCCCTCAACAGCAAACGTTTGAGGCGTCCAAGACAACGCTGGCCGGCACCCCTTGCTGGATGGCCCCAGAGATTCTCAACCAGGTACACCAAGAAACACGCACACACGCACCCCTGTACGCTGCTGCACACGTGTTGTGGACTAGATTTGGGTGGCTTTATGGCATTCGCCCATCCATGTCACGTTTAAACTGACGACCACGGCCACGCCCACGACTGCTGTTCAGAAACCCTACCGCTCCTCTGCTGACATCTGGAGTTTTGGCATCACCCTCGTCGAACTGGTCTCTGGCACAGCGCCATACGCAAGCCTCGACATGTCAATGGTGCGCGTATGCCTGTCTGTGTGTGTGCTGCATGTTTGTGTGGTGCGTGTGTGTGTGTGTGTGGTGCATGTTGTGTGTGTGTGTGTCTGTTCATCCATCTTCCTAGCCTTCCCACCGCCATCTCCCCCCTCACCACCATGCTCCCACACCCCTTCTTGTGTACAGATTCTTCGCAAAGCGGTTGAAGGGTACATTCCCGACCTTGACAACCTCGAACTGCTCACGGGCCGCCAATTCTCACCGTTTAAGTCTCTTCGAAAGGTCAGAAACACCATGCCGTGCTGTGCACGCGGTGTGAGTGTTTGTGCGGGTGCTCTGACCGGTGACAGCCTTGAATTGTTCTTCTATGGACACAAGCCACAAACACACACGCACACACTCACTCACATGCGTGCACGCCTTCTCTCTCTCTCTCATGAACCTTCACCTTTTCCACGTTTGCCGTTGTCCGCTGCAGCTGCTGAAGAAAGTGCTAGTGTACGATCCTGACAAACGGCCCACAGCTGCTGAACTCCTCAAGGCAGAATTCATCAAGGTATGGCGATAAGGATGATGATGATGATGGTGATGACGCGTGCGCGCACGCACACGCACACACACATACTCAGACACAGACGCACGCACAGACAGACAGACAAACAGACACAGACACCCCCCCCCACACAGACACACACAGACACACAAAGACGCACACTGAGACTGAACTCACACAAGCATCCTGCACGTGCTGCGTGTCTACGCCTCCCCTCCCCGGCTTATCGCCCACCCCCTATTCCTCCATGGCATCTCCTCTTGTTGCGAGCAGAAGGCATCGAAAGTGCCGTCGCAGTACCTGCAGGAGTCACTACTGCCCCACCTCACCCCCGTGCACGGCGAGATTGCGGCGTCAACCGTGCACCAGGCCACGGGCGCAGACACGGGGTGGGACTTTGGCGAGGACGACGAAGTGCAGGAGGCCCTGGCGGCGCTCAACCCGTACAGCAAGAAGTCGGCCGGCTCGAAGCAGCAGATGGATCAGCAGCAGCAGCAGCAGCAGCAGCAGCAGCAGCAACGTGAGGAGGGCAGTGAGACGGCGTCCAGCGGCCACAAGACCCCGACCCCCACGCCGCCAGCCACCCTCACCCCAGAGCAGCCACCAGCTGATGCTGCTGCTCCAACTGCCGAGCAGCCCACTGCCACCACTGGCACTGCCGCTCAACAGCAACAGCAGCAGCCTCAGTCTGTTGAACAGCCTGTGGCACAGCAGCCCGTGCAGCAGCAGCAGCAGCAGCAGCAGCAGCAACAACAACAACAACAACAGCAACCAGCACAGCAGCAACAGCCACAAGAGCAGCAGCCAGCACAGCAGCAGCAGCAGCAGCAGCCGGTTGAGCGAACGCCGTCCCAAGGGAGTGACATTGGGTCGCTCGCGTCGTCGGCGGACGGTGGTGAGTCACGGGCGTCCGGGCAGGTCACTTTCGACACCACCGTGTCCACCCCTTCCCCAGCGCCCTCAGCCACCGCCCCCGCCACCGCCCCCGCGGCTTCTGACGCCGTGCCACAGCAGCAGCCACCGCAGGAACAGCAGCAACAACAACAGCAGCCACCACAGCAGCAACAGCAGCAGGCCGTGGCGGCCCCGGAGCAGCCTGTGGTGCAGCAGCCCGTGCAAGCATCAACCACCTCCACGCCCGCAACAGTACAGGCACCGGCCACCCCAGGCCAGGCAGGGGCAGAGCAGCAGCAACAGCAGCAGGCCGGTGGTGGCAATGGCAGCGGCAACGGCAAGCCGCCGCTGATTATGGAGCAGGAAGCGCTTGGTGGGATCCAGCAGCACCTGCAGAAGCTGTGCAGCAACAAAGAGCTGGTGCCGGGCGACTACCAGTTCAACCTGCGCATCAGGAAACCCGAGGACAAGAAGATGTTCACGGTGACGTTCACCATCAACTGCCGCACGAGCGACGCGCTCGGCTTCACCAAGACGCTGGTCAGCTCGGGCTTCCTGCACGACATGAAGGACCAGATGGAGATGATTCGCGGCATGGATTTCCTCATCAACAGGCCAGAGGCGATTGCGTACCACTTTTGCGTGCACGGGCGCGAGGACCTGCCTGCCCTAAACACGCTCAACGTGAATTCGCTGCCGGACCGGGTGGCGGTGATTGTGCTTGTGCGGCACCTTCGGCTGGAGGAGCCGTGCAAGTCGCTGATACAGCGGGCGCAGGAGGCGAAGAAGAAGGAGAAGAAGCACAAGAAGCTCAAGAAGGAGAAGAAGGAGAAGGAAAAGAAGGAGAAGGAGGCCGCCGGACAGCAGCAGCAGCAGCAACAGGACCAGCAGGAGCACCAGGGTAATGAGCAACAGCAGGCACCACATCATCAACAACAACAAGCAGCTGAACAGGCACCACAACAGCAGGCACCACATCAACAACAACAACAAGCAGCTGAGCAGCCCCAAGCCCCACCACCCCAAGCAATGCAGCTCCAAGCCGCACCTCAGGAGGGTGACCCACAGCCTGGTGCCGGGCACCAGCAGCCGCCTGCGCAGGAATCGCAGAGCACCCCGACGCCCACACAGCAGGCAGTACCACCACAAGACGCACAGCAACAACCACAAGAGCAGCAACCACAAGAGCAGCAACCGCAACAGCAGCAGCCTCCTGCCGCGTAGCAGGCCTCTCATCTCCATGATGTGGCTCCTGTTTTTCGTGGTGATGATGACGTGTGCATGTGGCGATCAGCGAAGGCGCCATCCTTCCTCGTTTGGGTTTAACAACACTGGTTTCTTTTCCTTTCCTTTTCCCTTCCTTCCTCTTTCGGTCTTTTCTCTCACGCTCGCGCTCGCGCGCACCTTTGTCTCCTTTCCCCCCTTTCATCATCATCATCATCATCATCATCCTTGACTTTCTTTGTTTTTTTCTTCTTTTTGTAGTAGGGCTGTAGGTGTATGTCCAACACAAAAGCTAATTGCGGGAGTGGCGTTATTGTTGACGTATGTCGAGTGTGGTCGTCACGCAACCAGGCAGGCTTTGTCACTCGGCGCAGTGCGTGGTTCGGTTTCCTTTGTGATGCTGATGGTTGATGGAAGTTTATTTGACACGAGCTTGTTGTATGTTCGTGTGTGTGCATGTGTGTGTTCTGTTGTGTGTGTTTGTGTATGTGTTTGCGTTTGCGTGTGTGTTCCTGTTGTGTGTTGGTGTGTGTTGTTGTTTGTTTGTGTCGAGTGGGTGCGTGTGTTGTTTGTTTGTGTCGTGTGTGCGTGTGCGTGTGTGTTTTTGTGGAGTGTTGTGTTTTGTGTCTCACATCAATAAGACCATTTGCCATATCTCCAAGTACCTTTCTACAATCCAAACAAACCAAACCACGATGAAGACAACTCAACTTTGGGCCCGTTCACAGCGAGTAATTGTGGGTAGTTTTGGGTCGAATACTGCGTTCACGGCCACGCAATGTGGAGTAATTGGTTGATCCGACGTATTTGCAAATTACCATCCCCCGACTTGTGAAAGGGTGGTAATTTGGGGTAATGGCGCCGACGGTTGTGCGAAGTCCGGTAACGGTCAGTCGAACCTGTTGCACCGATCGAGCCAACTGAGGACGGTAACTGTCACCTTCCCCCAATATGAGCGTGTTTGGAGAGGGTACAGCCACGAGTACCCACGCCTTTGCTCGTCTACTCGTCTACGTCGCTGCACAGTACAAGCCACGACGGTCGTGGGAGCAGCGCACGTTTCCGAGGTACGCTTTGATCCCAGTATGCATGGCAAACTGCGTTGTATGGCTCTCCCGCATACTCATACACGCGCGCGCGTATGTGTGTGTGTGTGTCGCTCGTTCTTGTCGATGGTGCTGCCGTCCATTAGGCGCGAGAAGGACATCTTTGGCTTGCCAAATGAGACGTTTCGCCAGAACTTCCGTGTCACCAAGGATCAGTTCTGGGAGTTGCTTGATATCATTTCTCCGCACCTCCCCAAACGCCCTGGGACTGACGTGCCCGATCGCGTCGTCCTTGTCGGCCTGCTGTGGATGTTTGCTCACGGCTGCTCTCTTCAGGTGCGTGCGTGTTGCATGTTGTTCCCGTCGTTGATCTTTCCCGTAGGTACTTTGGCCACCTCGCTCACGTGTTGTTTCCGCACGTGTGCTTTGTTCAGGCTGTGCAGTTCTCAATTGGGATCAGCAAGTCCATGTGCAGTACGCACTTCCCCGCGTTCGCCAAGGCGATCATCGATGGACTCGACAACATCTCGTTTCCAACTGGGGAAGAGCTGAAGGAGGAACAGCGGCGATGGGCTCAGGATGACTTCCTCGAGGGCTGTGTCACGGCTGCCGATGGCGTGCACATCAGATACACCCCAACGACGAATGGCCACGAGGTCCGTGAATGACCTACAGTGCCCTGTACTCTATTCCCACTGCTTGCTTGGGCCTCTGCTCTGTGTCCCCATCGTGTCGTTCATTCATATAGCGCCCGCTCTCGTCTCACACCGCTCACGTCCGACACATGGCATGTGCCCACAACGTCGCACTTGCGCATACTTGTGTATGTGTGCGATACAGGAGCGTTGGCGAAACAGAAAGGGCTTCAAGTCCCAGAACGTCCTTGTTTGCGCCTCGTTTGACAGACAGGTTCGCTGTTCTTGTGCGTGCGTGTGTGTGTGTGTCTGTCTGTCTGTGTGTGTGTGTGTGTGTGTGTGTGTGTCTGTCTGTCTGTCTGTGTGTGTGTGTGTGTGTCTGTGTCTCTGTGTCTGTGTCTGTGCGATGTGTCTGTGCGATGTGTGTGTGTGTGCGAAGCTGTGCCGCCAATTACCGACCCAGGTCACCTCATAGCCTGCCATGATGCGCATCGCACCACAAAGATACAGCACGTCGTCGTTGGCTGTGAGGGCAGTTGCCACGACGCGAGTGTCGTGGCAACTGCTGACCTCACCTCCAAGCTGCCTGAAGGGAGCTTCGGACTATTCGACGCTGCCATGCGCCTGACCCATAAACGGTGAGTGGCCGCTCGCGTGTGTGTGAGAGTGTGTGCATGCGTGTGTCTGTGTGCATGCGTGTGTGAGAGTGTGTGCATGCGTGTGTCTGTGTGTGTCTGTGTGTGTGTTTGTGTCTGTGTGTGTCTGTGTGTGTCAATCGTGTTTGTGCGGTGTTTAAATCGGTGAAGCCTGTTGCCTCACACCGTATGTGTGCGCGGGCGTGTGCGTGTAGATGGCTGACGCCCATTCGTGGAGTCACCTATCACCTGGACACGTTCAAGTCCCGGGGAGGACCGCAGTCGGATGAGGAAATATTCAACTACATGGTAGGGTCCACGCATGTCGGCTGCACATGAGTGCACAAACACACACGCACATGCACACGCACATGCACACGCACATGCACACGCACATGCACACACACACACATGCACACACACACACATGCACACACATACGCACATACGCACACACACAAGCACGCACGCACACACAAGCACGCACGCACACACACGCACGCACACACAAGCACGCACGCACACACATGCATGCACACAAGCACACACATGCATGCACACAAGCACACACATGCATACATGCATTCACTGAAATGCATGCACACACGTGCATTGATACTCACATGCGCCTTGTTCCTCCAGCACGCTCGTAGGCGTTCCCGTGTGGAGGCCTGTTTCGGGATCCTGAAATCAAGATTCAGGATCCTGTATACAGGATTCTCCTCCTGCGAGGATACAGGTGAGAACCTCCCCCCCCCCATTCTCTTGTCCGTGTGCTGTCGGATGATCGGTTGTACCTGCTACGGTTGGCTCTAGTCATCACACTTATCTGCATTTGTACGCCCATTCATGTCGTGCCTTGTCAACCTTACCTTCTTTACAGCGCGGCTGTACATTGTCGCGTGTTGCGCATTGCATAACTTTCTACTTCGCCAGAAAGACGACGGAGCGGACTTTGTTGAACAGCTGTATCAGGATGAGACGCAAGCAAAGGAGGCACGCAAGCGCCACCGCAGGGAGAGGTTGTCAAAGGCTCAACAGGAAGCGGGTTGTGGTGACGACGGTGACGATGATGATGACGACGACGACGACGATGATGATGACGACGACGACGATGATGATGATGATGATGATGATGATGATGACGACGACGACGACGAATCGCACAGCAGCGCGGCGAATGGCAGCAGCAGAAGCCGAGGCAAGGAGACCTCAGCCAAGGTTGCCCGACGGCGCGCGTTGAAGTGGCAAGACGACCTCAAGAAAAAGGCCGTGCAGAACTACCGCGAGAGACAAGAGGAACCCGAGGCACAACGACCATACCGTTTCAGGGTCAGGCGCTCATTGCTTCCATTCATGCTTGCCATCGCGGCGCAACGACGGCCACAACAACAGCAACCGAGACAACAAGCGGGGAACCACGCCGCCAAACGCCCACACACCTTGCAGCTGTCGTGATTGCGCCAGTGCTGGTGTGTGTGCGTGTGTGCGTGTGTGCGTGTGTGCGTGTGCGCGCGTGTATGCGTCGACGTGGACGCAGTGTGTATGCAAGGTTGCGTGTGTAGATGTGCGTGTGGGCGTTGTTACATGAGTGCATGCTTTGGCGGGTAGTTCGTTCTATTACGCTCCGTCGTACACAGCAACAAATACAATGCCAACTCAGAGACACAACAGACATAGTCAAACCAGGTTGAATATGGAAGCAGAGACAGAAAGAGTGGTGTTAAGACGACTTCTTGTCCTGCCGGCGACGCAAGCTCCGCACGGCAGCCACGAGGGTCCCAATGCAGTCCCTGGGGCGCGAGCGTGCATGAGTGCGTGTGTGTGTGCGTACGTGTGAAAGTGTGTGTGTGCGCGCGTGCATGAGTGTGTGCGTGCATGAGTGTGTGCGTGTGCGCGTGCATGAGTGTGTGCGTGTGAGTGTGAGTGTGAGTGTATGAGTGCGTGCATGAGTGTGTGCGTGCATGAGTGTGTGCGTGTGCGCGTGCATGAGTGTGTGTGTGTGCGTGTGTGTGTGTGCGTACGTGTGAGAGTGTGTGTGTGTGCGCGCGTGCATGAGAGAGTGTGTGTGTGTGTGCGTGCGTGCATGAATGCGTGCATGAGTGTGTGCGTGTGAGTGTGCGTGTGAGTGTGAGTGTGTGTGTGTGCGTGAATGAGTGCGTGCGTGCATGAGTGTGTGCGTGTGAGTGTGTGTGCGTGAATGAGTGAGTGTGTGTGTGTGTGTGCGTGAATGAGTGCGTGCGTGAATGAGTGCGTGCGTGTCATGTGTGTGTGCGTGAATGAGTGTGTGTTGTGTGTGTGTGTGCGTGAATGAGTTGTGTGCGTTGAATGAGTGCGTGCGTGCATGAGTTGCGTGCGTGTGCATGAGTGCGGTGCGTGCATGTTTGTGTGCGTGCATGAGTGTGTGCGTGTGCGCGTGCATGAGTGTGTGTGTGTGCGTGTGTGTGTGTGTGCGTACGTGTGAGAGTGTGTGTGTGTGCGCGCGTGCATGAGAGTGTGTGTGTGTGTGCGTGCGTGCATGAATGCGTGCATGAGTGTGTGCGTGTGAGTGTGCGTGTGAGTGTGAGTGTGTGTGTGTGCGTGAATGAGTGCGTGCGTGCATGAGTGTGTGCGTGTGAGTGTGTGTGCGTGAATGAGTGAGTGTGTGTGTGTGTGTGCGTGAATGAGTGCGTGCGTGAATGAGTGCGTGCGTGCATGAGTGCGTGCGTGTGCATGAGTGCGTGCGTGCATGAGTGTGTGCGTGCATGAGTGTGTGCGTGTGCGCGTGCATGAGTGTGTGCGTGTGAGTGTGTGACTGTGCGTGCGAGTGCATTCGCGTAAGTGTGTGTGTGTGTGTGTGAGTGAGAGTGCGCGAACGAGAGTGTGTTTGTTGCCCTGCAAGAGCCCTCGCCACACCTGAGCTCCTTGTTGGTCTGGGCCTGCTCCTTGTTGGTCTTGGTCTGCTCCTCGATTGCCTTCGTCTGTGAGGCGATGAGGGCTGCAAACTGTTCCCGTGCGCTGGTCTGGGCCTTTTCCTGTTCCAGGACGTTGTTTAGCATCAACTGAAGCACGTCCGGAACATCAACCTCGCCTTGCGTCGTTTGCCTTGCTTGGCGTCGATGCGGGTCAAGGCCAGACTGGTCGCGGGCACCGTCCCGCGTGGCAACGTTGCCCTCAAAGAGGTGAGAAAGCGACGCGTACGACTGCTCCCCTAGGTCATCGTGGACTTGGCAAGCGCGTCGCAGCCTCTCGTCCGTGTTGCCTTGCGCCCGCAGCTCACCCTACAAGGCAGGCATGGCACGCAGCATCGCATTGAGAAGCGGAACATCGCACGGAAAAGTAGATTAAGGTGACAGCAGCAACAGCAGCAGCAACAACTTAAACAACAACTGAAACAACAACAACTGAAACAACAACAACAACAACAACAACAACAACAACAACAACAACAACAACAACAACAACAGCAGTACCACGAGCGTTGATGCTTGGCGCGATCCCGAACCAGAGGATGAAGTAGCTTGCACAGCGAACCGTGCTTCTTTGAACTGTTCCTTGAACTTTCGAGAAACTCGAATCCTACACCGCTCTCCCAACACCTTCGGTGTTTGTGGGAGGTCAAACAACGATCTGACAAAGTACACATAAGAAGACAGAAGTTGGCGCTAACCCCCCCCCCCCCCCCACACACACACAGACAAAGGCACACACACACACACACACAGACAAAGGACACACACACGCACGCACACACACACACACACAACCCCCGTCGGCGTCCAATGTACGACTGTACCGAAGCGTGTGCCTGGGAAGAGCAGATATGCTTTGCCGGCAAAAGTGCCCATCAACCGAGCCAGCTGCACCTTCTCTTCACCGCCGTCGCTGTCACCACGACCATGCTGCATGTCACCACCTCCAATGCTGCTGTAGCGAAGGCCGCAACTATCACCGTCAAAGCGTTCATCATCATCATAGTCATCGTCATCATCGAATGGCAGTTGGCTGTCCCCC
>NW_004754912.1:1002643-1025730 GCF_000188695.1 Salpingoeca rosetta | reverse complement strand
CACACACACACACATGCACACAGCGTCTCGTACTCACTGAGCTCGTTAGCAATGGCCCACCCAGTCCGTATTTCTCATGCTGGAAAGACCACCGACAGTGAACACTCGGTCGCGCACTCTCTCCAGAAGCGCCTCGTCCAACGTCATCCCCTCAAAACGCCTGGTCCAGGGAATCTGCAAGCGAACACAATCATGAGAGCGTGGCCAGCCAAATGCAGGCATGCACGCGCACATACATGGAAACACACACTTATACAGACACAGACGAAGTCACAGACATACAATCGGGCATGCACGGAGGCACACGGGCACATAGGGCACGATACCAGCGGGCCCCTGGGATTGGCGTCCTTCCCCCTGGTCCTGTTGCCGCCTGCTCGCTTGGACCGTTTAGCCGACGACGACGACGGCTCTTCGCGAGGCGCCAATAACGATTGGGTGGGGTTCATTGTATCCTGCGAAGACCGGGGTACCATGCTGTCTCCCTCCTGGGACTGCGTCTCATCGAAGGTCGAGCCTTGGGACTGGACACGCCGCCGAGATGTATTAGAGTCCTGCGAGTCAGAAGCAGACACTCGTGCTCGAGAAGAGCCCACCCGTGATTGGGAAAGAGGAAGGGGGCGTCCTCCAAACACAAGAGACGCAGCTTGCGAAGACCGGGGTGCCATGATGTCTCCATCCTGGGACTGCGTCTCATCGAAGGTCGAGCCTTGGGACTGGACACGCTGCGACGCACTTGAGTCCTGGGTTTCCGGGACAAGCACTTGTGGTTGTTTGCGGGGAGGCGGAAACGAGCCCATGATATCTGAAGCAGACACACGAAACGCAACTCAGTTACGACTTGCAACAGCAACGATCCAACACACATGCACACACACACACACACACACACACACACACACACACACACACACACACACACATAATCACAAGCACAAGCACAAGCACAAGCACAAGCACACATGCACACATGCACACACATGCACACACATGCACACACATGCACACACATGCACACACATGCACACACATGCACACACATGCACACACATGCACATGCACACACACTCACGTGAAGGAGGAATGAACCCAGCCGGAGCCTCCTCATGTGGCTGCATGCACTGCACACAGATCAACGTGACCGCTCCATGCTGCATGCGCATTAGGGCCGCACACTGTTTGTGAAGCACCCTTGAACAGCGTGTACATTCGTTGCAGTACGTTGAACTCCCCCCACACTCAAAGCACACATCAGACTCCGCCATATCCAGTGGACGGTTTCTCTTCGAACGGCAACTGGCGCCAAACACGGCGCGCCAATCGCTGCACATGTGAGTCAGCAGAAAACAATTACTCGCCACGAACGCACACCGACCACCAGTTTCGCCAATACTCGCCAGCAATCACAATTACTCGCTGTGAACGGGCCCTTTGTGTGGCGTTGCTGGTGTGGGCTGGCGTGTGTGCCAGTGCCAGTGCCAGTGAGCTTAACTTCCTGACGCTCGGCGATTGGGGTGGCCAGGTACGTGCGCAGTGTACGCATTGTGTTTGCATGTGTGTTGTTTGATTACCATGACATTCTTCGTCAACTCTTAATTGTTTTGTTAGGGTTGTTGGTTGGTTGGCTTCAAGTGCGTCTGTTGCATGCCACTGACGCTTCGATCCCTCTGCCGATCGCATCACCTCCTCACGTCACGACAACTCACTTGCACCACCACTACTTCCACGACCATGTTTGTCAAATGAACGCCAGCCAACGCCACCGTACACGGAGCCGGGAGAGGTGGCCTGTGCAAGCGGCATGGCCAAGGTGGCAAAGGACATCAACGCTCAGTTCGTCCTTGCACTCGTAAGCCGTGGTGTTTGTTGTGCGGGTGAGTGAGTGAGTGAGTGTGTAAGTGTGTGGGTGTGTGCATGTGTGTGAATGTATGGGAGTGTCCTCGTAATGAACATAGGAGGCAGAGTATGAGCGACGGTGGTGAGGTGCTGGCAGGTTCGTTGATCTTTTGCTGTCGGCTTTTTCCTGCATGCACTTGGAGCAGAAGCACAACCCTTTTCATTCACCCTGGCTCAAACGCAAGGGACAAAACAACACTCACAAGTGCAATACATACATACACACATCACATGCACATGCAACACACATACACATGTACACATACACATGCACACACATACACACACGTACACACACACACACACACACACACACACACACACACACACACACACACACACAAATACACAAAATGCAAACGACAGGGCGACAACTTCTACACGACTGGCATTCAAGGCGATGAGCACAACTTTCGATTCCGGGCCACGTTTGAGGACGTTTACACGGACGACAGCCTGCAGATCCCGTTCTATGTTGTGGCCGGCAATCACGACCACCTCGGCAACATCACAGCCCAGATTGAATACAGCAAGATCTCTTCACGCTGGACCATGCCTGACACGCACTACAAGCGCACCTTCTCCTTCAACAGCGGCAAAGGCGGCAACACCACCCTCGACCTCATCATGATTGACACCGGTACTCTCAAGCTCTGTGTGTGTGTGTGTTTGTGTGTTTGTGTGTTTGTGTGTTTGTGTGTGTGTGTGTGTGTGTTTGTGTGTTTGTGTGTTTGTGTGTTTGTGTGTGTGTGTGTGTGTGTGTTGGGGGTCGGCGTTTGTTTTCTGTGGCAGCACAGCAGTTGTATAAAGCAAGGCGATGTCATACTCACTGCCGTTTATGTGATTTGGATGTGTGTATGTATGTGTGTGTGTGTGTGTGTGTGATGGTGCTCAACAGTGTTGCTTGCAGGCAACAGTGATCTCCTCCCCGACAAGTTTGGGGAGCTGCCTGGCCCTGCTGATCCTGAGCTGGCAGAGACGCAGTGGCAGTTCATTGAGCAGTCCATCAAGGAGTCCACAGCAGACTACCTGTGGGTTGGCGGTCACTACCCAGGTGAGAGCGAGGCCATGTTGATACATTGTCCAATGATGTGCGCAAACGTGTGACATGCGCTTCTCAAAATCCACCTCGAGTGCGTTTGTCACCTCATCCAACCACACACACACACACACACACACACACACACACACACACATTCAGTGTGGTCTGGGTGTTCCCATGGCCCAACTGCTGTGCTCGTTTTGCGCCTGAAACCGCTGCTGGAGCAGTACAACGCAACAGGATATGTGTGCGGCCACGACCACTGCCTTGAACACATCGACGAAGGTGTGAACATGCGTGCTCGTTGGGCGAGTATGCGGAGTTGATTGATTGTATGATTGTGCATGATTGTATGATTGTGCGCGCACATGTGTGTGCAAGAGGATACCAGCTGGTTCACACGTGCGCGTTTGAGTGTGAGGCACCAAGAATGCCGCCTTGCATGGGAGACCACGCACATTGGCGACAGTTTCATTGTCGTGGACACAGCTCACCGTCGTCCTTTTCAATACACGTGACCATCCATGCCATTGTCTTGGTTTGTTTCCTCAGGCAAGGGCCCCGTGTATGTGTTGACTGGTGCCGGTGACAACTGCTGCTACAAGAACTCCAACGTGCACAAGTGCCCAGATGGTGAGCGCGCCGCACACCTGATCACTAGCATTCTTGTGCAAATGTGTGTGTGTGTGTGTGTGTATGTGCGTGCGTGCGTTCGTGCGTGCGCGTGTGTGTATTCGAATGCCCGTACCGTCCTCGTCTCTTGACACCACTCCAAACCCCCTCTCACCGAGCCTCCGCCAATGCACCACCACCACCACAATCACCACCACCACCACACCTGTGATGTGACAAACGCCAAAACAGACTCAATCAAGTTCTCTGTGTGGAACGACGGCAGCGGCAACCCCATGCTTGGAGGGTTTGGTTCCTTCCACGTCACGCCAGAGTTCATGACAGTCACCTATCACGCTGCCAACGGAACAGCGCTGTACACCACGCCGCAGATGAAGCCACGCAAGTGATGCACGTGGCAGCCACCATTCGTTTGCCTGTTGTCACGTACGTGGTGTGTACGCGCACAGCACAACACACCACACACGTTACCATCCTTACCATCCGTCGTCTCTGCCTCTCAGTTTCTCTCTGTTCCTCTCTCTGTCTCCACCACCATTCTTTCTGCTGCGTCTGTTTAAGTCTCTGCCGACGCACACAGCAGCACCATTGCACTCGTCACGTCGTCACATCCACACCAACCAATACAGAGTTGCCAACAATGTCAGTCATATAAAGTTAACCACGATTTCTTTACAATACGATCATTAGCACCAGCGCAGATATGTCCATTACAGTTGATGAAATTCCACAGTCAGTGTGTTCATCGTTCTCCATCACCATCCCCGCCAGTCTCCTGCTCCTCTCCGTCTTCATCGACGCTGTCCTCACATCGGGCACTCTGGTCGTCAGGGCTATCCATGAAGTCACCATCACCACCACCATCACCACCACCATCACCACCATCATCATGATCATCATCATGATCGTCATCACCACCGCCATGATGACCGTCCACGGCGTGGTGGTCGCTCCCGCTGCCATCGACAGCAACCAACTCCTCAATGGCCGCAAGCAGCAGGTCCTGTTGCAGCTGCACGGAGGAAGCAATAGCACGGACAAGCAGAGGGAGGGGGATCGTTTTAGTCGTGCACAGAATGAGTTACACAGAGTAAGTACACAGATTGAGTGCACAGATTGAGTGCACAAAGTTGGTACATGCAAACACACACACACACCTGGAAGATGTGTGTTGTCGTGGGGGTGTGCACGAGAATGTCTGGCACGACGGTGTTGATGATGTGTGCTTGGCACATCGACTGCACAGGTCCGGGAACCTTCAGCCGCGACACGAGCTGATACACTGATGGCGGTGGTGATGGCGGTGGTGAGCGTCGCATGCGCACGCGTAAATATGTATGTGAACGCAGCTTGATTTGCTGTCCTCAACACACAAACAAACAAACAAATAAACCACCCACCCACAAACAGAACCACAGCCACGAGAGCAACTGACTGGTGCCATCAAAGGCGTAGATGAGGACCCAGCCAGAGAATGTTCCGAGTGCAATCGTGGTCGCGCCCGTCAGGAACTGGTGTTGGTGGCGAACGAATGATGATGAAAGGGTCATGGGCCATTGAGGTACTTTCTTTGCACACACACGCACGCACGGACACAGACACAGACGCGCGCACACACACACACACACAGACACAGACACAGACGCGCGCACACACACACACAGACACAGACACAGACGCGCGCACACGCACACACAGACACAGACACAGACGCGCGCACACAAATACGCACAGACACAGACACAGACGCGCGCACACAAATACGCACAGACACAGACACAGACGCGCGCACACAAATACGCACAGACACAGACACAGACGCATGACACTCACAAGGTCTGCCATGAGATAGCACGTGACAGTGTCGCAGTCGTTGCTGTGGGCCAGCGGATATCCGTGATCAAACCCGTGCTCAAACGGCTCCCTGCCAGCACATGCACACATTTCAATCTCCACTTGAGATGTTGCAACAAATACACTGCACATCTGCTTCCAGGCATATACACAGGCCTTCACAGGTTCTCACACCTGATCACACACACACATAAAAACACAACACACACATAAAAACACAACAAACACACATACACACACACACACAAAAAAACACAACACACACGCACACACACACACACAATGTCTTCCCCTCTCCTGCAAACACACAGACAGACACGCGCAGGTTATGAGCGTGCGCGTGCGTCAATTCTGCACCTGAACACCATGGTTGGGCCCATCATGGTTGAGAGGATGATAACAATGTCGTCTGTGATGGTGGTCAGCGGCGCGGGGAGCCACGGTCGCTTCGTCGATTGCACCCGCCAGTCGTCATCGTCGCCAGCGACACCACTCCCGGCACTCAGTCCGGTCGCACCAAAGCCATCGCCGCCACCGCCACCGCCATCATCAGCGGCAACGTCGCTGCTGTCACTGCCCGTGTGCGGCTGGTGGTAGCTTGCACTCCGCTGCACCGCGAGCACTCCATCTGTCCATCGCATCACTGCACGGTGCACACGCGCGTCGGGGTGCACAAACGCAACGAGGTGGACAGGGGACGCGGACTGGAACTCTGATGATGGCAAACGGGGGCGGGCGGGGCATTGGAAGAACAGGGATGGAAGGAGGGATGGGTGGGCGGTTTGTCAGCTCTGTGCGTACGTGTGTTTGAGAGTGGGAAGGGAGCGGTGTGCTTGGCATCATGTCCATTAAGATGCGTACGAAACATCAACGCACACGGCTTGATAATGCACACACACACACACACACACACACACACACAACCCCCGTCGGCGTCCAATGTACGACTGTACCGAAGCGTGTGCCTGGGAAGAGCAGATATGCTTTGCCGGCAAAAGTGCCCATCAACCGAGCCAGCTGCACCTTCTCTTCACCGCCGTCGCTGTCACCACGACCATGCTGCATGTCACCACCTCCAATGCTGCTGTAGCGAAGGCCGCAACTATCACCGTCAAAGCGTTCATCATCATCATAGTCATCGTCATCATCGAATGGCAGTTGGCTGTTCCCCCTGCTGAAGTCAAAGCCAAACATGTCTTCATCTTCGTCTTCTTCGCGGAACCGAATGGAGTGCAGCACTTGATCAATGCACAGCGCCCCCATGGTCGGTATCTGAGGATGATGGTGGTGGTGGTGATGATGAGTGGACATGGGTGGGACGAGGAAGCGGAAGGATGAAAGCACAGTCCACTTGTTATACGCAAACAGACAAACAGCCACGGGTGAGGTGCAATCAACACACACACACACACACACACACACACACACACGCACACACACACACACACACACACACACACACACACACACACGCACGTCTGTTGGTTTGTGACCAAAGTCGATGTCTGTCATCTCGTTGAGCCGGCGCTCCTCGGGGTCCTCTGCAAACACAATACCATCATCATCGTCATCATCGTCATCGTCGCTTTCTTCGCTGTCATCTTGATCGTCACCGAGTACAAACGTCTCATTTGCCAAATCAAGCTCAGCACCAGCATCGCCACCGTCACTACCGCTGAGCCAGCTGTCGTCGTCATCGCTCCTGCCGTTGCTGTTACCACCACCACCACCAGCATCATCACTGCCAATCTCTTCGATGACAATCTCAAAATCATCATCGTCATCGTCATCATCGTCATCATCGTCGTCGTCGCCGCCCGTTCGCGTTGTCCACACGATGGGCACCAGGTAGTCATCATCATCACCACCGCCATCGACATCATCATCATCATCGCCATCAGCAGCGATGGTTGTCTTGCTCGAGTGACGCCTGCTGCTGATACGCACGCCGCTGCCACGACGACGATGACCACCACCACCACTGCGATCATCACTGCCACCACCACCACTGCAATCATCATCACCACCACCATCACTGCCACCAGCGTCGTCGTCATCATCATCATCGTCGTCGTCGTCGTCGTATTCAGCTGTGGTCTCTCGAGACACGGCGAGACTGCTTCCGTATTCGTCCATGGACGGGGGCGCCTCGCTGTCGTCCCACTCCGTTTCGTCCTCGTCCCCGCTGCCGGTCTCGCCGCCGCTCACGTCGCTGTCGCCTGCGCGCGTGTGCGGGAGTGTCTGGATGCCCATGCCAAGCCGGGCTACAACCGATCGCGTGTTCTCGTCGACGCCGTTCCCACTCTCCTCCTCCCCTTCACTCTCCAACACGTCACCATTATCATCGTCATCACCGCCACCACGACCACGACCACCAGCATGGGCGCTGTACAGCATGCTGAGTGTGCGCTGCTTCTCTGCCTTTGCTTCCCTGTCCCTCAGCACATGCCGCAGCACGAACACGGCCTGCTTCACCGTTGCCCGCAGCATGTCGTGTGCGGTTGTGCGCGCTGGTCGTGACAGCTCCACGTGTTTGTCTGATGCGAAGAGCAGAAATGTCGCCCCGTGCGTGTTGACGCTCTCAATACAGACCACCGCAGCGTTCGTCTTGATCCTGTGTGGGGTGGGGAAGGGGCGTGTGTGTGTGTGTGTGGGGGGGGGTTACGTTGTGAGCGAGTTAGGGTGTATGTTTGTGCGTGTGAGTGAGCAATTCAACGTGAGCATCGAGTGAACAACAGCACAACACAGCACGTTAGTACGTATGCAGCATCGACATTAAACAAGCGAACCTTCGCGCAGTCATCATGGTCGGGGCAAACTCCACCTCCAGCGCATCTGTGCCCGTGGAGAGAATGGACACAAACGTCTCGCATGACAAGTTGCCCTCCTCAAACTCCTGCTTTAGCTTCTGCATCTCCGCTTCCACGTTGCTGTCCATCAGCAGCGCCTCGTTTATATCTTCCAGCGTTTCTCGGTGCCGCTCAGCTATCGCCGCCTCCACAGACATCTTCGTGCCGTGCACCTTCAACACGTGCTGCGTCCCCTGTGTGGTTTGTGTGTGTGTGTGTGTGTGTGTGTGTGTGTGTGTGTGTGTGTGTGTGTGTGTGTGTGTGTGTGTGTGTGCGTGTGTGTGTGTGAGGTGTGCGCGTGGTGCGCATGACCAAGCACAAACGATCAACGTGACAGACCAAAGAGCCAGCACCACGGCCACCATCAACAACCAGAACAACAGCAGCCACTGCAGCAGCAGCAGAAGCAGCAGTAGAAGCAGGGCACCGTGTACCGCACCGAGCTGATGAGATGTGCAAGGTAGATAAAGTGGTCGCCCCATGCATTCTGCAGCGATCCGGCAACAACACCGACCGTCGTCCACGTCTGCACATCAGCATCTGGTGTGTGTTTGTGTGTTTGTGTGTGAGTGAGTGAGTGTGTGAGTGCGCATGTATAGCCTGTGCACGGAGTGTTGACTCTGTGGTGTGACATCGACAGGGCCGCTGGAGCTGCAATCGTTGCCAATATTGCAGTGGTGGCGTGCGGACATGTTCGAGCAACGGACCAATTGGGGGTAGCTTGTATCGAAGGGGGGCCTCTGCGTTCTGCACGGCTGCACCTCTTGATTCCCTGGCAGTAGCACAATTTGTTGGAGTCAAAACATGAGCAGCAGTCAATGATGGGCGGCGGCACGCTCACTGCACTATTCGACAGAATACACATATGTTTGTTACATGCATGTACAAACACACACATACATATGCATACACATGCATACATACGCACACATACATACATACATACATACATACATACATACATACATACATACATACATACATACTTACATACATACATACTTACATACATACATACATACATACATACATGCGTACATACATGCGTACACAGAGAGGGCACAGTGTCACCTGTATTGAACTGGCATCCATCGCTCGTCTTCGGGAATGGCGGGCTGATCCAAGTCAAGCTGGCCCATGCTATCCTCTTCATCGTTCTCAATGTCCCGTGCATACTCGCTGCTTTCGTCTGTGTCTGTGAAGTCTTCTTCCGCCTCCGTGTCTGATGCTCCATCGCGCACGCCCAACGCGTCAAATACGTGACTGGCGAGCGCGAAGTCACCGAGGCCAGCGGGGCCCGGCCCACCGGTGAATTCGCGCGTGAAGCGCGGCATCACCTCCCACAGCACGTGCACGCGAAAGCAGAACTCGCTGTGCCACTTGCCCTCGGTCCACCCAACCGTGATCACAGACCGCATCGTGTGCTGATCCAACGCAACATGCATGTGGATGTATGCGCGTGAGCTCAAGAAGCCTCGTTCGATAAGTCGCACACGCTTACACACCAGCACAGAGCAGCGCTTCACACACACACGCACCCACACACACACACACACGCACGCACGCACACACACACACACACACACACTAAAGGTGGGGCAATTCAAGCGCCAGGGCAAACATTCAGGATGTACCCTGGGCAGTTCGATGTCGGCCACTGTGCTGCATTTGAGAGAGGCAATGGCACCTCGCTGCACGAGCAAGCGCTCATACAGTGGTGGCAACTCATCTTCATCTGCACCACCATCTCGCTCGCACATCCTCTCGCCTGTGTGCAGCAGCTTCCGCGGTTGCTGAAATATTGTGGAAGAAATGGCCACTTTTCTACAATACCCGCGCCATCCACGCTCCAGATTTCTTCAGATTGACACGACAATGACGATGGTGGTGGTGTCTTCCACACGACGACACCCACCGGCTGGTGGTGGTGTTGCTGTTGCTGTGGTGATGGCGATGGCGATGGTGGTGGCGTGCTTTGTGCTGAATTCCCAGCCCGTGCTTGGATCGTGCGTGTCGAGGCCATCCCATTTCGTACCTGACCGTTTGGATGCAATGGGTACCGCGAGGCACTGCTACAACACATCCTCGGACACGTCGTCGTGTTTCCTGCGCTGCGCCTGTGATGGCGAGGACGTCGACCCAAGCGCAGTGCATCTCACTTGCTCGCCCACAGGTGTGGAAGGGTTGGGAGATGAGAGAAGTCGTGAAAGGCGTGCAACGTGATTTGGAGGGAGGGGTTGTTTTGTGTTGCGTTGTGTTGTTGTGTGATGTGGCATCGTGTGACGTGCTGTGATGTGGTGTGATGTGATGGCGATGGTTGGCTTGTCTGTATGGTGGTGCTGCTCAAACTAACACACACACACACACACACACACACACACACACACACACACACACATACATACACGCACACGCGTGCGCGCGCACACACACACACATACATACACGCACGCACTCACACACACACACACACACGCACGCACGCACACACACACACACACACACACACACACACACACACACACACACACACACACACACACACACACACACACACACACACACACAGGGTCTTCGGCTGACGACGTTCCAGGGTTTGTGTACTGGAACATTTCGGTTCATGACGCGCACGTGAACTTCACGTTTTCGAGCAAAGGCAAGGCGGCACCATCGCCGTCATCAGGGAGCACGGCGTCGTTTGCCTCCAGCGGCGTCATCGCAACCACATCCACACCCTCGGAGCTGGAATTGGAAGCCGAGTACGACCCGCATCTCGGGGCAAGCATGCAGACGAACATGTTCTGGACGCCATGTCGCTCCATGAACGCCGTGTCCGCTTCACGGCGCATTGCGGACGACAGGGCGCACGTGACTGTGGGCTGGTCCAGACCAGACACCACGTCAGACCTCCTTGACCACATGGTGTACGATATCGCTGTGCGCAACACGACGCACGCGGCGTTTGAGACGGTGGTGTCCGGTATTGCCGGGCGGCACGAGCTGGCTGCATTTCAGCTGCCGCTCGGCTGCGAGCAGTACGCGGTGCGCGTGAGGTCGCGGTTTGTTGCGTCAAACGGAACAACGCTTGCGTCATGCGCATCGCCATATTCCATCACGACGGTGGCGCCGGCCGCAACGCCGTCTGCGCCGGGCACGGCATCGGTGGATATGGTGCATCTCACCAGCACCTCGGCGGCGTTCACGTGGGGGCCCACATCGCACGATGGCGGGTGTGGGGAGGTCACATATCGGGTGGTGGTGCTGGATCAGATGACATCACAGGTGATGGGGTCTGCGTCCGCCAAGGGAATGCACAACACACACACCACCGTCACATTCGCTCCCCCGCTCAAGTCACGCGCCCACTACATTGTGAGTTTCGTGTGTGTGTGTGTGTGTGTGTGTGTGTGTGTGTGTGTGTGTGTGTGTGTGTGTGTGTGTGTGTGTGTGTGTGTGTGTGTGTGTGTGTGTGTGTGTGTGTGTGTGTGTGCGTCTCCATTACTTGCGCGATTGTCACTTAGCAGATTGCCACACTTCTCCTCACGTTGCTGCTTCCCTTATCCCTCTCACGTTGCTGCTTCCCTCATATTGCGCTCTTCGTTCGTGCTTCAGGTTGAAGTGCGCGCGACCACCCCCATTGGATCATCGCCGGGGACACAAAGCGTGTTCACCGCACCCGCGCACACGAGCACACGCACACGCACAGGACGCATCGTGGGCTCTGTTGTGGGCAGCGTGGTAGCTGTGGCAATTGTCATCACCATCTTTCTTCTCCAGAGAAGAAACAGGGTGCGACATCAAACTGATGGATTGGTTGAAGAGGGGAGGGGGGAGACGGAGCGAAGGCGAAGAGCAATGGGATTTGTTTGGACAATGGGACATGCGTAGACACACTTGTATGCATGTGCGTAGACACGTGTTAGCGTCGTGATATCACCACCATTCTCACACCACCACCACACCACCACCACCGTCACCATTGCCACCGAACTGCTTTTCAGAAACGAGTGGCATATGAGCGCATTTAGGCGGCGACCCACAACGCATCTTAAGCAACACCACACCAGAGACCCCCGTGTGTTTCCTTTTGCTTCCCATAGACAAAAACATGCGTGCGTGCGTGCGTGATTCTGCAAGCCACTCGCGCGAACGCATGCAAGCAAGCAGACGCGACTGTACATACATGTGGTTTCGGTTCATTTCCCATCACTGTGAGCTGATGCAAAACCAGCTGGCGTGTGTTTGTGTGTTTGTTTGTTTGTGTGTGTGTTTGTTTGTATGTGTGTGTGTGTGAGTTTGTTGTTTGTTTGTCGTTTTTTTCTTATCCTGCCTGTTCTGCGGTCTTGCGTGTGAGATGCGGTTTCGTTTGTCGCGTTGGTTGTTTAATGCCATTTCCTGTCGATGGTTGCGAGTAGAGATGACAGTGGCAGCGTCGTTGCTTCCAACTCATAACGAACAGTGACTTCTTCTTCAAATGAATACTCAACCCCCTTCCCTTTGACGGCGAGCCGAACAGCAGCCGAGGGCGCACACGCGCCGCATCGCACCAGGGAAACGAGTTGGTCGAACACACAGTGACACAACAAAGCTCGAGGGGAAGGGACGGAAGAGTGTGTAACGTCACCGCAACAGCGCGCAAGGTAAGGTAACCAACCACATTGTGACAATACCAAACACAAGGGAAAAGTAACAAAGAAATGATGTCATGGAAACACACACACACACACACACACACATACACACACACACACACACACACACACACACACACACACACACATGCGTACAGTTCGGTGCAGTCACGCTTGCTCAAACACCTCGTGCGCACATGTGGCGGCGGGGTTTAGGTCCGCTTTCTTCAAAAACCGGACATATGCGTCGATGTCAACCACGCGAACGTCCGAGTCATCAACGCTCTTCACAGCAATCAGTTTCGCAGTACACGGCACCTGCGAGTGAGTGTGGGAGTGTGGGAGTGTATGTGTGTATGTGTGTGTGGGAGTGTGTGTGTGTGTGTATGTATTCGTGTCAGTTGATAACGTGTCAGATGTCATAAAAACGAAAGTACCGCGACACACACACACACACACACAACCACAACCACAGCCACACACACACACACACACACACACACACACACACACACACACACACACACACACACTATCACAGGCTCACGTCGTGTGATGTTGAGATGAGGTAGTGGAGCGTCGGCGGCAGCACATGCATGATGTCAACGCTGTCGTCGCTATCGTCCCCGTTGTCAAACAGGAGAATCTCGTCGAACATGCGCGCATATGCGCGGAAGTTTGCAGAGAACATCTTGTGCGACGCAAGCACCTGCCGCGTTGGCGACGGGGCTGCCATGTGGGGTGATGGGTGGTGTGGTGGTTGCGGTGAGGCGAGTGGAGGTGTACGCGCAGTGGTGCAACAAGATGGCACCACAAACAAGTGCAGCCGCAGAGAACAGGCACATGCGCAAGGCACACAAATGCACCGCAAGCCACAGCCAGCCAACCACAACCACAACCATCACCACCAACCAACACGATCCACTCCCCATCAACCACGACACGCATTGTACCTCTGCCAGTGACGATCCAGCGAAGAATTGCGCGGCGAACAGCGACGTGCGGCGGCGCCGTGACAGCCAACATCGTCAGCCGATACGGTCGCTTCGTCGTCGCATCCTGCCCATCATCGCCATGATTGTGGTGTGTTTGGAGGGGCGTGAGTCGGGATGTTGCGAGAGAGTGGTGGGGGAGCAGAGAGGCGTGTAAATCACACACACACACACACATATGCGCACACACACACACACATATGCGCGCACACACACACACACACACACGCCCACCTTGACCTGCTCCCAGTACGTCTCCGTCACACCGCCACCACTGCCGACGACATAACCGGGGCCGCGGCGGTACTCGTGCTCGCAGTCCCGCAACATGGCCACCGTCTGCTCAACAAAGGGGCGCCACATCATTGTGCTGTCAAACACAATGTGGCGGCGCTGCGCAACGGCGACAGCGAGCATTCCCTCTGCGGTGCGCGTTGACTGATGGTGCACCACCTCGCTCGCTCGCGACTGGCCCACACCCTGGATGAAGGGGCAATGGAAACAGCAGCGTGTATGGCGCATGTGTGCATATTACGTGTGTGTGTGTTTGGGTGAATGTACACGTGTGTGGTGTGTGGGTGAATCTGTGTGTGTCTCTGTGTGTGTCTGTGTGTGCGATTAAAGACGTCAGAAACACGCGAATCATCGCGATGGTCTCGCGTCATCACCAGCACCACCACCATCATCATCACCTTGAGTGCTTTGAAGAGTGGGTCCTTGTCCTTGAGTGCGTCTGCTTCGATGTGCAGGAAGCGTGGTCCGCACTGCGACCACAGCGGCGACGCGTGCAGCTGTCGTAATGCACTCGACTTGCCTGCGCGGGTGTGAATGTGTGAATGTGTGCGTGGTGTGCATGTGCATACATGCGTGGATATGCGTGCACATGTGTGTAAGCTCAAGGCAAACGAGCGTGGGTGGATGATCTGCACTCCTTCCATCCCACGCACACACACACACACACGCATATGAATACACGTGCCGATGCGTACCTGAGCCGATACCGCCGCCGGTGAAGACGATGTGGGGAACATTTCCCTTGATGCGGCAGCAGGGCGGTGTCACGACGGACGAGACAATGGATGGCGCCTGCTCGCACGGTGGCGGTGGCGGCGGCGGTGATGGCCCATCGTGTTGTTGTTGTCGTTGTTGTTGTTGTTGTTGGTCGCCATCAACGCTGCTGCCACTGCCACTGCTCCATGTGCTTGAAGCGACAGATGTGCTGCTGCTGGTGCTGGCTGTCTGTCCTCGACCACACACCGACGGCGGGGGCGACACGACGTGAGATGATGGTGCTGCTCTCATCACTGCCCCTGAATCTGTTGTCTTTCCTCCTCCTCCTCCTGCTGCTGTTGTTGTTCCTGCTGCTGCTGTTGTTGTTCCTGCTGCTGCTGCTGCTGCTGGTGGTGGTGGTGGTGGTGGATGACTGGTGGCGCTGTGTGCAAGCGGCGACGCTTTCAACTTGTCAGCATCTGCACGGAATGCAGACAGCACCCGCGCAGCCGCCCGTGCTTCCGTTTCTGCTGCCGTTGTCATCATCGCTGTCGCTGTTGTTGGAAGTGCTGCATATGCGGAGAGAGCAGCCAGGGAATCGTCAACATCCCATGCAACGCTCGCGTCTGTGCAGCCACCACACAGTCATTCGTGGTTGAGGTCACGGTAGGTGAATGGAAGTGTTGTGTGGAAGAGTTGAAACAATCCTCAGATTTACGGCATGTCACTCGGCATGCTGTGTGTGTGTGTGTGCGTGCATGCGTGCGTGTACTTGTGTGTGTGTGTGTGTGTGTGCGTGCGTGCGTGCGTGTACTTGTGTGTGTGTGTGCTTGTGTGCGATGTGTATGTGTGTGTGTGTGTGCGTGTTGTGTTTGTGTGTGGTGTGCTATGTGTGTGTGTGCGTGCGTGTTGTGTTTGTGTGTGGTGTGTGTGTGTGTGTGTGTGTTACCTTCGTGAATTGTCTGATGGTAGTGCGCCTCTGCTGCTTGTCGATCACGCTGATAATTCGAGCAAACGCATGTAAAGTCATCGTGAGGTATGAAGGCAGGGACGCACAACTCAACAAACAAACAAAAGCACAGCAGAGCACAGCAAAGGCAAAGCCAACCACTGCCTAACCCCTCTCCCTCCCTCACTCCTTGCCTATCTGTCACTCCCTCCCTCACACCTTGCCTCTGCGGTCACTTCACCTCCAGCTCGTCGAGTTGGTCGATGCCGCTCCTGAGCAGGGCCCGCCGCCAGTCAGACACGTCCATCGACTCGTCAAGATGCGTGTCGTTCGTCACGTCGTCCACGGGGCTGAACGGGCCGTGGTCGCCGTGCGCGAACGCAAGCAGCGCCGCAGCCGTGCGCGGACACGTGCTGGTGTTGGTGTCACCAAAGTGATTGGGTGTGGGGGGGGGGCAAGGGCATGGTGGTGATGGTGGTGGTGGTGAGGACGATCCTGGTGGAAGATATGCGGCGATACTGGGCCAGGTGCCATCACAAAGAAAATGTGTAACAACAACACAACAAACGTCATCAACAGTCACAGTCACATACACACACCCACACCCACACATAGACACACGAACACACACACACACACACAGACACATAGACACACGAACACACACACACACACACACACACACACACACACACACACACACACACACACACACACACACACACACACACACACACACACACACACGAACACACCTGGATCGCTTCACGTCGACGGCGCCGTCTGCGATGCGGAGGATGGTCGGATATCGCTTGATGCCAAACTTATCGCGAATTGCACTGCTGTCCGGCCCGAGCACCACCAGCCACGCCACAGCATCCCTGTTGCTGCTGCTGTTGTTGTTGGTGGTTGCGGCGCTGATGGTGTGTGTGCGCGAAGGTGCGGTGGGCGGCAATGACAGGGATGACATCTCTGCAGCCTGACATGTGGGGGACAGAGGTTGTGGAAAGTGGCGATGCTTGTGAGGTTGCAATGCAACGAAACCAAGCCCGACAAGCTCATCATAACACAGACAGGCAACATGGCCACGAAAACACACGCGTGCATGCGACGCACGCACGCACACACACACACACACACACACACACACGCACACACACACACACACACGCACACACACACACACACACACACACACACACACACACACACGCACACACACACACACACGCACACGCACGCACGCACGCACACAAACACACACACACACACACACGCGCGCACCTTCTGGTATTCTGGCTTGAGAGAGCGGCAGCTGTTGCAGTAGTCTGCGGCAAAGAGGAGGATGCACACGCGGTGGCGTGTTGAAATCTCTTCAAGTTCGTCCAGCTCGCTGACGACGGTGACAGCTCGCGACCACGTGCGCATGGTCACAGAGGACGCCGTGACAAACTCGCGCACACCATTGCCCGGTGGTGGTGTCGCGTTGGTGGCCGAAGGGGGGTGATGGCGACGACGATGATGGTGGTGATGGTGGTGGTGGGGAGCACAACCATCGTGGTTGAGGTTGAGGTTGAGGTTGAGGTTGTTGTGGTGGTTGCTGCTGCTCTTGGCTGTGTTGATGGTGCACGTGGTTGTGTCAGACGTGGATCCTTGGCGTGCCTGCTGGTTGGCGGCAGCTGCGAAAGGGAAAGAGGATGTGGAGCCGGTACGAGTGGCACTGCTGTCTTCAGTGGCCGTGGTGTTCTCCTGTGCGTTTGTCATCGCTCCCATCTTCGCTCGCTTCGTTGTGGGTGGTGCTGCTCCGGCGGTGGCTGCCGTACAACTTGAACGTTGCCTGTCCTTGTCGCCAGCAACCGTGATTCCGAATTCACCGACATGGCTTGCAGCAGTATGGCTGTTGACACCCCCACCGCCTGCACTTCCGTCCTCTATCCATCGTCCACCTTGCTCGATACTGCTGTCGTCATTGTCATGGCTGCTGCTGTCATTGTTGGTGTACGCTCGTCTCTGTTCGGCGTCCTCCTCCACCATCAGAACACCACATGGCTCTTGGTCGAGCATGCGCGCATCGCCTGCATCACTCGCATCACCACGACCAGCAGGCGGTGCCGCTCTCGTTGCCGCTGTGCTTGGAGATCGCGTCTCACCCCTCCTCTCACGCTGCAGTTGCAGTCGTGGCGATCGCCGTGTGGGCGCGCTCACCGTCTTGCGCAGCGATAGCAGTGCTGGTGCCGATGACGATGCTGCAACACTGTCTGTCGCTGCGTCGTTGGCTGTGGGGTGGCGGTCTGTGATAGTCGGTTGCACGCTGTCGTCGTCGTCGTCGTCGTTGTTGTTGCTGCTGCTGTTGTTATTGTTGTTGTTGTCGGGTGCAGTGCTGTCCCGCGCGTCGCACGTGGATGCCACCATGCACGCGGCTGTGGTCGGGGTGCGCAGCACTGCAAACGATCGAACGGACGAACGAGGGGACGGCGATGGGGACGCTGATGAGATGGAGGCTGGGGAGAGGCCGCGACCGAGGACAGGGGCGGATACGGTGCGGTCGAGCGGGGCGAGGCGCGAAGATGGATCGCGGCGGGGACCAAACCGCTCCTGGATGTGCAGGAAGGTCTGCCGGTTCGCCCTGAAGAAGGCGCGGGAGGCGTGCCAGTGGGACGCAAAGTACTCGTGGGAGAGGTCGGTGATGTAGTGGCGCAGCTTATCCAATCGATCCTCGGCCGTGTCGTGCGCCTCAAACTTTAACGCGCCGCTGTTGGCTTCTCCCTGCGCAGAGTGGCGTGCGTGAGTGTGTGTGAGTGTGTTTGCGTGCATGTAAGTGAGTGTGTGTGTGTGTGCGTGTGTGTATGTGTGTGCATGCGTGTGCGTGTGTGTATGTGTGAGTGAGTGAGTGTGTGTGTATGTGTGTGCATGCGTGCGCGTGTGTGTATGTGTGAGTGAGTGAGTGTGTGTGTGTGTGTGTTTGCAGGGAGTGCTGGAGAGTATATTCAAGGCCGCGAGCAACCCCTCCTTCCCTACCCCACTCGCGATCACGTTCTTCTCCGCTGTTGCGTAACCCACCGCGAGGGTGATGGCGGCTGCTTGGCGGTCGGTGGGGACGTTGGAGAGCTGCTCCTGCAAGTTGTGAAAGGCCTGCTCAACGCGCGTGTCGCTGAGGTGGGTGTATGGCTGGTAGAGGTGGACGTTTGCGGCCGTGCGAAACACGACCTCGCTCACGTTCGTGTCGTGCAATAAAGGTTGGAGGCGATGCCAGCAATGGAGGCCGAACGACATCACATCGGCATCCTTGGCGTTACCACCATCACGTAGCGGCGCACTTGCGTTGGCTGTGCCGGATCCGTTCAACATGCCCGTGCGGTCCTGGTATTGTTGTTGGTGCTGTTGTTCGACTTGTGGTTGTTGTTGTTGATGTGCTTGTCGTGGTTGTTGTACTTGTTGATGTAGTTGGTGTTGTTGTCCTTCTCTCTGCACTACATCACCCATGGCTCACACTCACGACTTGCTGTTGCTGTTCCTGTTGCTGACGCGGCTGATGCGGCAGCTTGAAAGGGGAGGGGAAGAGATCGCGTGCAGCAGCTGCAGCGTGCTGCCACCTGATTGTGTCAACACGCAGACCACCACACACCACCACACCCTCGATCAAACAGAAAGAAGAGTGCGTGTGTGTTTGCGTGCAAACACTGCTGTCGTTTTGCAACGAACACACGTCAGCAATACGAGTTTTGCGCGCACTTCTTCCCATGACGTTGGGAATTGTGTGCTTGTGTGTGTGTGTGTGTGTGTGTGTGTGTGTGTGTGTGTGTGTGTGTGTGTGTGTGTGTGTGTGTGTGTGTGTGTGTGTGTGTGTGTGTGTGCTCTTTCATTGTGTTGCATGCAGGCTTCTCTGCTTTACTGTGTTAACAACCTCAGCCCCGCCCCCTCCTCTTCCGCTGCTTCATGTGTTTGGGAGGACGATGGGCCCGTCTGTGATGGGGATGCCATTCCACATGATGGTGACCTCGTACGCGCCGCCCTTTTCTGTCGGCTCAAACACGAGCCCGCGTTTGTTCCCTGGTGTATGCGTGTGTGTATGCGTGTGTGTGTGTGTGTGTGTGTGTGTGTGTGTGTGTGTGTGTGTGTGTGTGTGTGTGTGTGTGTGTGTGTGTGTGTGTGTGTGTGTGTATGTGTGTGTGTGTATGTGTGTGTGTTTTTTGTGTGTATGTGTGTGTGTTTTGTGTGTATGTGGGATTGTTGTGAGATTGATCGTCGGCTGTATCCAATTGCTCACCATGTGTCAACAATGAAGTTCAAGTTCAAGAGGTCAAACGCAAGAGCGAACGACACAACCCAGATGCACAATCACATGCAACAATTGCACGCACCTTCGCCTTCCTCTGGCGTGATGTTGCTTGGGGGTGCATTTGCAACTTCAATGTACAGGCCCTGCAAGCAACGAAAGTAGGTGAGTAGAATGTGGAGGGGGGAAATACAAACCAGTCGCATGCATGCAAGGTGTAAAGAGCGGAATACATCAGTTGCAGAGGGTTGGTGGGGGCACATACAGACATCTCGCTTACCTTCACACACACACACACACACGCATACACACACACACACACACGCACGCACACATACATACACACGCACACACGCACGCACACATATGCACACATCCTACCTGTGCCTTGAGGGGCAAGTCCTCTGTGAGTTCGTACTCGGGGGGTTCGGGACAGACGGTCTGGCAGCCGCCGAGGTACGTGACGACGCTCAAGTCGTCGATGTTGGGGTTGATCAGGTCCACGGCCTCCACCACGGGCGGGATGCCAATGGCCTTGCCCTTGTCAAGCGCTGCGGGGGGGGGGTGCAGTAGTGGTGTTTGTGGTGTTTATGGTGTTTGTGGTGTTTGTGGTGTTTGTGGTGTTTGTGGTGGTGTGCATACGTGTGCATATGCGTATATATATATATATGTATATATATGTGTATATATGTGTGTGTGTATGTATGTGTGGAGATGTGCGCATGAGGAGGAAACGTGAGCATTTCTGCATTTCTGTACGTGAGCAATTCAGCAGGCGATATAGATAGAAGGGGCACTGGTTCACTGGTGTACGGGTACACGGGCATAAGCAAGAGACAGGTTGTGCTTGCAATGCAATCACAGCACGACCGCACCGAGTTGTGCACGCTCCAGCGGGGTGGGCGGGAGAGCATTGACATCTAGCATGGAAGACATGAACCAAGGGGACCAGAGGCACGGATGGTGAGATTATGCTGAGGAACGCAGAGCGCCTGGCTTTGCGGATGTACATACACCTGTTTTCACACTCACAATGACCTCCTGGCAGACACACACACACACACATACACAATGACTCTCTTACTAGCAGACACACATACACATGCACACACACACATGCACGCACACAACAACAAAAAACCAGCACGTACCGATGGTGCCAGGGGAGCAGGCGTCCACGAGGCAGCAGGCCAGCTTTCCCGACGTGAGGTTGTCAGCAAAGTGCGCTGGGTCCAATTTGTACGGCGTTCGCAAGCCAACCATGTCATTGACCTGTGTGTGTGTGTATGTGTGTGTGTGTGCATGTATGTGAGTGCGTGAGTGAGTGCGTGCGTGCGTGTGTGTGTGTGTGTGTGTGTGTGTGTGTGTGTGTGTGTGTGTGAGGGTGTGAGGGTGTGTGCATGTGTATGTGAGTGCGTGAGTGAGTGCATGTGTGCACCAGCAATAGGCCAGCCGTGAACCAGTACGTGTGCCATCCGCTGTTGAGCCGTGCCAATCACAGAGAAGAACACGTGTACAACAGATGACCACTTACCCATTTCATGACCTCCTTCTTGCCGCCTCGGTTGATGGTGTAATGTCCAATGAGGGCCCAGATCAAGCCCATGCACGGCGTGTACTGCTCTGCAGGCGTCAACAACGACATGCACGCGCGCAACAAAGAAAAGTGAGCAGTGAGGGCCGGTGGGATGGGTGAATGGAGGTGGGAATGAGATGACTGAAGCCCTCAACATCATCGTAAGGCATCACGAGAGCTGCCGCGCATGTGTCGAAGGTGTAACCAGCACTGGCAAGTGACACTGGTTCAGGAGCAGAACGCAAAATGCTGTTTAAAGCGGAGAAGCGCAACACAGGGACCAGTTCATACCATCCACAATGTCGGCACCGCCAACGTTGACCAGCTCAATCCCTTCGGCTTTGATCATCTTCAGTGCAACGTCCACACTGCCAGTGCACACAAGAAGCACACGTGTGTGTGTGTGTGTGTGATGCGGTCGGGGTAAGTAAGGATGCGAATTCTTGCCTGCAGGCAAGCTCATGAAGGCATTGTTGGGGTACTGAAGCAAGGGCGACAACAAGCTTGCACATTGACAAGAGCCTGCAAGCACAGAGACGAACGCTTTGGTCAGGGACAAGAGCATCCACAGGGACGCGAACAGTGACGCAAACAGGGACGCAAACACACAAGCAGAGCACAATGTCATGTCCACTGACTTGTTAAAGTATTGGATGCGGTTGTTTGCGTTCTTGAAGTACCGCTTTGACTTCTTGCCCGTCAGCACCTCCATCAAGTTGATGAGCGCTACGTGCGAGACAAAGCGAGACAAGCAAGCAAGCAAGCAACGCAGTGGGAGTGGGAGAGCTGTGAGCAACGAGAAAGCGAGATACACCGGCGAGCCGCACCATGTTGATAGCGAAGAGGAGTCGTTCGACGCTCGCATCGCGGCGGCGCATTTGCACTCACCAATGCCATCTTTCAGCGATTCATGAACCTTGCCAACTGTGATGCCTCGGTCCGCCTGTGTGCGAGGAGCACGTGCATGGCGAGGACGCGGCCGGGTGGGGGGGGGGGCGGGTTTATTTGTGCACGAGAGATGAGGAGCACGTGTGGGTTGTTGCGTACGTGTGTGTGTGTGTGTGGCGTGTGTGTGTGTGTGGCGTGTGTGTGTGTGTGTTGAAGGAAGGAAGACAAACCAGGTGGTAGTTGATCCATCGCGTGAATGTGCGCTCTTGGATGTCAGACTGGCAAAGCGGCAGCAAGCGAGGTGTGTGATGGCAGGAGGGGAAGGTGTGGTGGGAACAAAGAGTGAGCGGGGAGGGATGGAATACGTGCAGTGGGAGTCACTAATACAGACATGCAAGGAGACATGCAAGTGTAGGCAAGTAGGTAGGCAGGTAGGTCCGCAGGTAGGTAGGCAGGTAGGTAGGCAGGTAGGTAGGTAGGCAGACAGACACAGACACAGACACAGACACAG
>NW_004754912.1:975143-997643 GCF_000188695.1 Salpingoeca rosetta | reverse complement strand
TGTGTTGCTTGCTTGTGTGCTACCGTAGTGTGTCTGCTTCGCAGCTACACCCCTTCACTCAGAGCGCCAATCGCGTGCTTGACGGGTTTGTCAAGGCAAGCGACCTGGCTGTCCAGGGAAGTGGCGTGGACCCGTCTCTTGCAGGCCTGATCCTCGGCGTGTGCATCTGCTTCACCTTTGGGCGCCAGTGGTGCAGTGGCCTCTTCTCCTGATGGGGGCGGCAACCGCGGTGGACGGCGTGACGAAGATGGCATGGTGGCACAATGTGCTGATGATTGGTGATGGTGCCATATATTGCTTGCTCGAGTGGTAATTGATGGCTGATTGCTTGCTTGGTGGCTTGATTTGATGGCTTGGTTGCTTCATGTGTATGAGTGAGTGGATGATGACTGCCTTCTTTTTCGTTTCACCGATCTTAAGTGTGCTTCATGAGTCTGCCGTTTTGCTTCCTTCGTTTGCTTGTCCGTGCCCGTCTTGAGAACCGACATAAACAACACAAACCGCACACACGCGGCAAACGCGACCACACACGCCTCCCCCCACTCCGCATCTGTGACATGAGTTCACACCACTCGTGCAAGTCCACTACAAGTCGCCCATTCCAAACATCTAACCCCCTTTCGGCACCAATGTGTCTTTCATCTCCAAACACACTGCACAGGATCCATACTTTTCGATCAAGGAAGTCATGGCGTGTCGTGTCATGTCATGTCATGCCATATGTCACGTCACTCTTTTATGCACGGGATAGACGCATACCATATTTAGCTTCATGGAAGTCACACCATCATAGCACGCACAACAAGTATCACAAGGAGGCCTGGCCCACCACAACAAGCAAATTAGCAACAGCAACAGCAGACAAAACACCAGACACAGCAATTTCACCACCTCAACCACCACCTCAACCACCACTACCGTCATCATCATCCCCTGTCACCGCCACCACCATAAAAGAAGGCAAGGGTGGTTGCACCAACACAGGTCAAAGAATGGTAGCGTTCTGCATTCCTTCGATGAGCTTGTTGAGGATCTTCAGCTTCTTCTTTACGCCCACCTCACGGCCTTCCTCCTCCCCCTCCTGCTGCTGCTGCTGCTGCTGCTCCTCCTCCTCCTCCTCATCATCATCATCATCATCATCATCAGCGTTTCCCTGGTCACCGTCATCGGCGTTCCCATCGCTCTCATGCGCCATGTCACGCTTCTTCTGCTGCAGCCACTCAACAAGTCGCCGGCACGCATCCTCAAACCGATCACACGTTCTCAGGACATCAAACCTCTCGCCAAAGTCGGGGCGAGCCCATGCCATGGCCAGTGAGTAAAAGTCGTGGATGCTTTTGAACGGCAGCCGGTCCCTGCCCGAGCGACAAAACAAGTCAGGATGGCGTTCCAGCAGACAACAGTTGAACCCGTCCGGCGTGTGCGTTCCAAAATCCTCAACGTCAATGAGGAACGCGACTTTAGCGTTCCTCACCGCTATGTTTTCCTTCCGCACATCGGCGTGGGAAAGTGAGTGGAAACACAACCGCAGAAGCTGCTCTGCCACACACAACAGCTGCTCTGGCGTGGTGAACTTGCCGCTGCCGAGGAAGGGCATGACGATGGTGTTGCTGTTGATGACGCGAATCGGGTGACGTGGGTGCAGGATGCGCCACATAAGACGAATGCGGTCGATGTTGTGGTCGTCAGGCACACGCTTCACCACAGTGTCGTCAATAATCTTTACGTCTGCATTGATTTCTTCAAACTCGAAGAACACGCGCATGTTGGCCAAGATGACCTCATCTTTCTGCTGCTGATGGTGCTGTGGCTGCTGCTGCTGCTGTAGTTGCTGGTGCTGCTGGTGCTGCTGTGGCTGCTGGTGCTGGTGCTGCTGTGGCTGCTGTGGTTCGTCGGGGCGATGGTCGCTCAAGTGAATGCGCTCAACAAGAGCAGGTGGGATATCGCCCTGGGTAGATGGCGGCGGTGGCGGAGAGGTGGTGGCAGGGGCTCCAAAGCATCGAGCGTAGAGCGAGTCGTAGTAGGCCAGCAGGGGCTCAGACAAGAGCACATCCAGCACACGGGAGAACTTGGACAGCTGACACCGCAACAAAGCAGGAAGCACGAAAGCAGGAGTGTGGAGATATGCGACACATGAGCGTGTGTGAGAGCATGTGGCCCGCCACCGACGGAGCAAAGGGACACCACAATGGACGAGGAGAGCAGCATGTCAGGGGCAAGAGGAGCAAGCCACCACAACAAGAGAAAACAACAACAACAACAACATATGCTAGCAGAGGTGCACCGTGGTGGATGTTAGGGTGATGGTGTTGATGACTGGCATCTTCTGGCCACCAGCGAACGTCTTGTGTCCAAGGACGAAACCATACACATCAACACAGTTCCCGGCGACGGCGATGCCGATGGGGTACATCAGCCCCTTGATCACAGACTCCCAGCGGGGAACGCACTTGATTGCGTGCAATGCGTGTTCGCGCAATTGCTCCTGTGCTTCCGCTCGCTGTGCACGCTGCTGCTCCAACTACAATATGCACACAAGGTGGACACAGCAGTGAGCAAGCAGGATTTGTGTTTCCGCGCGTGTGTGTGTTTGCGTCTGCGCGTCTGTGTGCGCTTATGTGTGTGTGTATCGTGTGGTGGCTGATGCACAAGCAATTGCAATAAAAAAGTCAGAGGCGCACACGTCAATCATTACCTCAATGATAAGAGGCAGAAAGTTGTGGTGCAGCTCGCACACGGTCGGACGAAACGCAGCGTCAATCTTGTACTGCTGCGTGTTCGAGACAGGCGCGTTGGCGATGACCATCATGCGGCTGTGCAGCTTCTTGCGATTGAAGTAATTGTGAATGCACACCACCATTTGGTATTGGATCCACTCTTTGTATTCGTCCGTGCTGATGTCTTCAAAGCCAGAGGCTGCCCAGCAAAAACGCAAAGCAAGAAGAACACACGAGCTTGTGAGTCATTGCATGCCAGTGGCGGTGCATGCGTGCGTGCATACGTGTGTGCATGTATGTGCATGAAAGTGAATGTACGCGTGTGTACATGTGTGCGTACATGTGCGTGCGTACATGTGCGTGCGTACATGTGTACGTGTATTGCAGCCACCTTGCGACACACAACACACAACACACACACTATCACAAGCGCACAAAGTAGGCACACAATCATAGATGCTCTGATACAGGAATTAAGGCAAGTCACACGACAAAACACCACACACACCACACCCCACATACACACCCCACCACACACATACACCACATACACATAAACTCACTCCCGTCGCCATGTGTTGCTGTGGCCATGTCAAGCTGCTTGGCGAGTTGTGAGGTAACCGCGAAGGTCGACGAGTCGATGGAGATAAAGTAAGGGAAGGTGCTATCCACACCCCCCTCTCTCCCCTGCTTGTTCAGCTCTTTCTTTGAAGCTGTGCTTGGTGCCACGGTCCGCACAAGGTCTGCATGGGAGTGTGCGCGCATGTATATGCACGTGTATGTGGTGGACCGAGATTAGTTTGGCTGAAGCCAATTCGTTGGGTGTGAGTCATGGGTAAGGCATGAGAAGCACGTCGCAAACAGCCGTCGCAGGACATCAACTCAAAAATGCACTTACTCAGCCGCTTGTTGAGCGCAGATGTCTCCAGCTTGGGAGGTGTGCATTTGAACAATCGCAGTCTTACAGCGTCCCGCGCTGAAAATATCTCATGTATGTCGGTCGTGGGCGGACTCAGCGCGTCCACTACAATTTCAACGTCTGGGAATAAGACGGCGATATGTATGACTTGTTCTTGCAAATGCAACAGCGCGTCAGAACCGAAATCACGAAGGGATGTCTCAACGTCAAGTCCTTTGCGAGCAGCGGAGTATTTCTTCCGCAAAATCATGGCGGCTCTTTGGAGCACCATGACCTGCACCGTTCAAGCCGGGAAGAAGAGGCGTCAGGAGAAAAGAGAAACGATTGAAACAATGTGTCGGCCCATATGAGATGTCATGCAGTGCAAAAGCGCATTGGCACGGCAGAGCCGACAAGCGTACCTCTGTTGCCGTCAGCTGCGGTGGGGCTGGCATGGTGTCTTCACTCATGGAATCCGCTGAGGATGGTGCCTGAGGAAGAGACCAAAGCGGTGGCAGGTGAGGCGCGAATGACACATCAGATGGCAGGTGTCGATGCTCTGTGGGTTGTATGCAGTTGGCCCTGATGCAGCGTCAAGGCACATGTGTGTGTGTGTGTGTGCGTGCGTGCGTGCGTGCGTGCGTGCGTGTGTGTGTGTGTGTCGACGCCTGGGAGCACATGGAATACCTACAACTGGACATGCAAAGATGTGTGATCGACAAGAAAATGAGTACGTGTGCCATCACCTTTGTCGCTTGCGCATCGCCACTGGGGCGGCGCTCACAAGATGCTGCTGCTGCCACTGCGAACATTGCTGTGTGTTGTTGACGTGCGTGCGTGTGGTGACCATGTGTCGACAGGGGTGTGTTGTAAATTTGAAATTTGAGCGGCGGGAAGATGGTATGATTTGATGCTAAATTAACGCACAACCTTCAAGCAGACGATGATGACTGGCAGTTGTGGTGCTGTTGTTGGTGCTGTGGGCCGGCGGCTGCTGCAGCAGGCATCGCAGTGGTGCAGTGCTGCCGTTCTGTCGCGAAGCCTCTCGAGCAGCAGGTTGTGCTGCGACAAGAACAAGCTGGCTGCACGAGCTAGTGGCTTTGAAGACACTGTGTGGGTGGAATTCACGCCACTGGCCCAGAAGCATGGCGCCGTCAACCTTTCTCAGGTATGCGTGTGTGCGTGTGTGTTTGTTGTATGCGTGTGTGTTTGTTGTGTGCGTGTGTTTCGGTGCGTCTGCTCGTGTGTTTGTTTGTTGTGTGCGTGCGTGCGTGTGCGTGTGTTTCTGTGTGCGTGTGTGCGTGCGTTTTGTGGTTGCCCTGCTGCACTTTTGTGGTTACAGCCACTGCTCACCCCCCCCCCATACACACACAATCTCTTTCCTTCCACGGTTTGTTTCAAGGCTTGCCATCGATTCCAGTCGCACCCTTTATTCTGTCTTGCATGCAAACGGGTACGTGAGGACGATTCCACTGCTGCACGTGTACTGCGTCGCTGTACTGTCTTCACTCACTGCGTTTGCTTCCTTTGTGTTGAAGGTGCTTGCTCCCACCTCATGCGAGCGCTGCTCTTGCTCCCACCTCATGCGAGCGCTGCTCTTGCTTCCACCTCATGCGAGCGCTGCTCTTGCTTCCACCTCATGCGAGCGCTGCTCTTGCTTCCACCTCATGCGAGCGCTGCTCTTGCTTCCACCTCATGCAAGCGCTGCTCTTGCTTCTTCCTTGTGTGTGTGTGACAACTCCCGACAGCTGCTGAGCCAGGCATGCATCACCAGTACACACGCGTTGGCGGTCATCCGCGGCTTGTGAACGCGCTTGCGCGGCATTACTCGCCCGAGTACGACCGCGCGCTCGACCCCCTCAACAACATCTGCGTCACCGTTGGTGCGTATGCACGCGATGCTGCGCTTGCGCTGTGCGTGTGTGTGATGTCCTTCCCTAGTCGCGTGCATGGGTGTATCATCGAGTGCAGTGCATGCATTGATCGTGTTGTTGCATCTTGCGCATTGCCGTAGGCGCGACACAGGGCCTGCTGCTGTTCTTCCAGACGTTTGTGGATCACGGCGACGAGGTGATCATCATTGAGCCCTTCTACGACAGCTACATCCCACAGGTACATGCACACGCAAGGGTGTGTGTTGTTGCTGCATTCGCACCAGCTGCATCGCTGGCGTTGCGCCTGTGCTGCACGTGCTACGCACGCATACATGCATGATCTCACACACTTGCATCTTGCACGCACGTCTTGCACTCGTTTGTCCGCGTGCGACCCATGCGTCCCCCTTAGATTGAGATGTGTGGTGGTAAGGCCGTTGCTGTGTCCCTTCAGCCACCAGCAAACACAGACGCCGCCACCCGCTCTTCTGCCGACTGGACGCTCCCCCGTGCGTGTGCGCCTGTGTGTGTGTGTGTGTCTGTGTGTGTGTGTGTGTCTGTGTGTGTGTTTGTCTGCGTGTCTGTGTGTCTGTGTCTGTGTCTGTGTCTGTGTCTGTGTCTGTGTGTCTGTGTGTGTGTGTGTGTGCACACTTGTTGTACTGCATGTGTGAGTGCACGTACGTGTGAGTAGCATTATGTGCTGTGGGTGGGTTTCTCCGCACGTGAACGTGGGCGCCACTGCGCTAAACATCACGGCTGACCGCGCCATCATGCCACCTCGCCTGCCTGCCGGCTGTCGTGCGTATTCTGCCCTGCAACAACAACAACGGCAACAACGGCGTGCGTGCGTGCGTGCGTGCAGTGGACGAGTTGGAGGCTGCATTTTCCCCGCGCACAAAAGCCATCCTCCTCAACACCCCGCACAATCCAAGCGGCAAGGTGTGATTGTGTGAATGTGTGTGTGCGTGTGTGTGTGTGTGTGTGTGTGCGTGTGTGTGTGTGTGTGTGTGTGCGTACGTGTGTGCGTGTACGTGTGTACGTGTGTGTGTGTGTACGTGTGTGACGGCACAACGTATGGAATGCCCCATTTGCTGGTGCTGCTGTTGTGCAGCGAAGCTCACCCTCTCCACCGCCACCACCATCATCAATTACCAATCGCGATCAGGTGTTCAGCCGGCGCGAGCTGGCGGCCATTGGAGCGCTGGCAGAGAAACACGACACCCTCATCCTCGCAGACGAGGTGTGCTGTTTGTTTGTTTGTTTGTTTGTTTGTTTGTTTGTTTGTTTGTTTGTTTGTTTGTTTGTTTGTTTGTTTGTTTGTTTGTTTGTTTGTTTGTTTGTTTGTTTGTTTGTTTGTTTGTTTGTTTGTTTGTTTGTTTGTTTGTTTGTTTGTTTGTTTGTTTGTTTGTTTGTTTGTTTGTTTGTTTGTTTGTTTGTTTGTTTGTTTGTTTGTTTGTTTGTTTGTTTGTTTGTTTGTTTGTTTGTTTGTTTGTGTGCTCGCCTACTCTTGTCGTTGATTTGCGCCCGTCTTGTAATTGTAACGCCCCGGTCGGTCCTCCTCATCACACCGTTCCCGACACCATCTGCAGGTGTACGAGAAGTTGCTGTACGATGACGAAGAGCACGTGCACATTGCCTCGCTGCCCGGCATGTGGGAGCGCACGGTTTCGCTCGGGTCTGTCGGCAAGGCATTCAACACCACCGGGTGGAAGATCGGTGCGTTCGTCGATGTGTGCACATGTGTACGTGCGTGCATGTGCACGTGTGTGTGCGTGTGCGTGTGCGTGTGCGTGTGTGTGTGTGTGAGTGTGAGTACGTGAGTACATGTGTGTGCGTGCATGTGTATGTGTGTGTGAATGTATGAGTATGTGAGTACGCGAGTACATATGTGTGTGTAAGTGTGTTTATCCAAAGGACCCCCCGAGACCTTCGTCTTGTCACCTTTCCTCCTCACCTCCACCGTCGTGTCAGGATGGGCGATTGGACCGGATCACCTCATCCAGCCAATGCAGCGCACGCAACAGTGAGTCTCCACACACACAGTGCTGCGGACTAAACTGCCACTGTATCGTGTTTTCACACACACACACATCCCACACACAGGTACACGCCGTTCTGCGTGACGACGCCGCTGCAAGAGGCGCTCGCTCGTGTGTTTGAAGAGGAACCACAGCAGCAGTTCTTCCAACAGCAGAAAGACAGTCAGTACTTGTCCGTTGTCTGTTGTCTGTTGATTGTTTGCTGCTGTGACTTGTACTGGCTTTTCTTTTCAGCATCCGTGTCCAGTGCTGCGTGTGCCACCAAGTGTTCATCCCACCCCACCCCCTCTGCTCCAACCTGCCCCGCCACCATCAACCAACATCGACATCAGTGTTCACACACAAGCGGGAGACGCTGGTTGGCATCCTCCAAGACATTGGCCTGAAGCCAACCATCCCTCAGGTACAACACACATGGCATGACGCGTCGCGATCATGTCTGTACCTATCTGCATGTCTGCACACCTCTGCACTCAACTACTCCAATCACACACACACACACACACACACACACACACACACACACACACACACACACACACACACACACACAGGTGGCTGACTGCTGAGGTTGGTGTTGCAGCAATCCCACCTTCGTGCTTCTACACAAAGGAGCACAGCCACCTTGCGCACAACTACGCGCGCTTCTGCTTTGTGAAGACTGACGAAGACATTGAGGAAGCCGGTCGCCGCCTTCGAGCACACTTCCTCTGATACTAAACCGCTCAAACGTACACTTACACTCAAGCACGTCAGCCAAACCTGCGTCGTTATCGACACACACACACGGCACACACACACACACACACACACGAAAATTCGTGCAAGTTTTCCACAATCGCCCAAACTTCGGCCGTTGCCAACTGTCTGCCAACAACAACAGCACACAAAACAAGTGGTTGGCAGAAGGGTGTGCGTGTGTGTGTATGTGACAGCGACGATGAAGATTGAGCTGAAGAAGAGCGGGCAGCACAACCGGCACAAAGATGTCGCCGCTGCTGTTGTCTGGACAACGTCTGGATCACTCGTGTCTGCTGGGTATGTCAGTGTGAGGTTTGTTCCCGAACTGTAGAAGAGCACGAAGAACCTGCGCATCATCGACATCATGTCACAGCTCGCTGTGTTTTGCACAGCAAAGACGCTCGAGAGCTTGTCATCGATATCGATACTCTGCCTCACCCCACACTACACTTCACAACACACACACACCGACCGTGTGATGTACCGCGTGCGGTGTAATGCGTGCAGAGATGACCACCGCGTCTTGCAGTGGAATGAAACCCTGGACGATGCCAGCGAGGTCGGTGGCAGTTGCTCTGACCTGTCACACGCTTGTGGGAGGCCGCTTTGCTGACGAATCTTGCTCACCACCACATGCTATCGTGTGCGTGTACTTGATGTGTATGGTACCTGTGGTTGCTGCCGGCTGTTGTTCGCTGAGCAGCTCATCAATTTGAAGGAGGAGTGGTATCCTACCAGCGTCGCCGTGGGGCCCAATCCAAAGCGCTCGCAGGGCGACGTATTTGCCATCGCCTTTGACGACGGTCAGGGAGTGTGTGTGTGTGTGTGTGCGTTGTTGTTGTTGTTGTTGTTGTTGTTGTTGTTGTTGTTGTTGTTGTTGTTGTTGTTGTTGTTGTTGTTGTTGTTGTTGTTTAAGTTGTTTAAGTTGTTGTTGTTGATGTGTGAGTTCGCTGCCGCTTGCTTGTGTGCCCACGTTTGGCATGTTGCATGCTGCTTTCGCGGCTGTGCTCATTCATGTATTCCTCTTTCTTCACACGCTGCAGGCAAGTTCCGGCTCATGGCGCAGACTGGCCGCATCGAGAAGACTGTTGAAGCACACACAGGCGCCATCACAACACTCAGATGGAGTGCAGACGGGCAATCCATTCTCACAGGTGACCGACCGTGCAACGTGTTGTCGGTCCTCTCTGTGCACTCATCCGAAACGCTTCGGATGGGTCATGTCGTGCATGCAAACCATACACCTTAAACTACATCACCTCACACCCCCTCTCATCGTCGTCCTCTGAATTTGTTGCAGCGGGGGAGGACGGGCTGATGAAGGTGTGGTCGCGCGCCGGCATGTTGCGCACGGTGCTCGCACAATCAGGTGAGCTGGCCGCGATGCCAGTGCATTGCGCTACTTCAATGTACTTTGGGGATATGCGAGGCGTTCAAGCACCAACTGTGGTCTGCATTTATACCCGCACTGTCCACGTTGCTCGCATCATCCACGCCCGCTTGTAAACGCCTCTCACATACGGCCCGCACCCTCCAACCACCTTCAACCACC
Organism: Salpingoeca rosetta; assembly: GCF_000188695.1. Classification (NCBI taxonomy): domain Eukaryota; class Choanoflagellata; order Craspedida; family Salpingoecidae; genus Salpingoeca; species Salpingoeca rosetta. The sequence goes on along the minus strand of NW_004754912.1, from coordinate 987,822 downwards.
CTCCAACCACCCAACAACCCCTTCTCCCTCCCTCCAAACATCGTCACATTTCATCCCATCACTGCCCATGCCACCTCATCATCATGCGTCGCATTAGCACAACCCGTGTACGGAGCGGCGTGGAGCCCCTGCGGCAGCCGCGCCATCCACACGGCAGGCAAACACGTGGCGGTGGTCTCGCTCAAGGCGACAGCAAAGGCCGAGACGTGGAAGGCGCACGACGGCGTGGTGCTGTGCGTGGACTGGGGCGCCGCCAGCAATCTCATCGTATCCGGTGGTGAGGACGGCCGCTACAAGGTGCGCGCGACGCTGCCGTGCTGCTGCTGTCGTGTGGTACACGGTGGTGTGGTGGTGTACGTTGTTGTACTCTTCTGTGTTTCGTGTGTGAGGTCATTTGTGTGCATCACCACCCATCACGTCTTCATGGCCACCCTCACACCCTCCACTCATGCCTCACTGCCCCTACTCTTCGCCGCACCCCCCTCCCCTCCGCCAACCACAAAGGTGTGGGATGCGTTTGGGCGGCTGCTGTATGCGAGCACACCGGACCTGTACCCGATCACCTCCTGCCGCTGGTCCCCAACAGGCGATGCATTTGCCGTTGGCGGCTACAACAGCGTGCGACTGTGTGACAGGGCTGGGTGGTCGTATGCGGTGGATAAGCCTGCGACGGGGTCCGTGTACGAGGTGCAGTGGAGCCACGATGGCACGCGTCTCGCCGGCGCATGTGCATCTGGCGATGTGCTCCTCGGACAGCTCGTCATGAGGTCGGCAGCAGCAGCAGCAGCAGTAGCTTTTGCATGGTTGCGTGTGTGTGCATGCGTGCGTGCGTGTGTGTGTGTGTTTGTGGGTGGATGGGTGGTCATGGGTGTAGGCGTCGTCATGTACGTGAATGAGCCGGAGTCGTGTACGTGCTCCTCCTCCCCTCCCTTCATTCGTCATGTTCCACGACTTCGTTCCTCTCACGCGTGCACACGGCGCGTCGCAGGTCTGTGTCGAGCCCGCGCTACGTCGTGACGCAGACGGGCCCGGCCACCCTCATCGCCCGCTCCATCGCAGCCAACACAGACGAGGAGCTCGGTGGGTTGCCCTGGCGCTTGCATGCACCGTTTGATGACAGTGGTGGTCGTGGTGATGGGGATTGTAGTACTCACGCAACGTCATACTTGTGCCGGTTTGCTTCGTCTATTGTCCATTGTCCATTGCCCATTGCTCATCCACCCACCCCACCTCACCCCACCGACCGACCACCATCATCATCATCACCACGATGACACGGACTGCGTTAGACTTCCGCGAGCCGATTGTGAAGATGGTGCTCCGGTTCGGGCACCTAGTCGTGACGACGGCGACGCAGTGTGTTGTGTATGCAGAGGACAACTGGCTGTCCCCGAGCACCATCATGCTCAAGGCGCCCGCTGTTGCCGTCACACTCGGCCGATCCCACATTGCACTCGCCGACAAGACAGACACAATCACGGTCCGCATGCGCCACTCTGTGCCACGTGTGTGTCTGTGTGTCTGTGTGCGTGTGTGTGTGTCTGTGTGTCTGTGTGGTTGGGGGTTGGGAGACACCTTTGCTTGACTGGCGCCTGTGCCCTTGTTGCAATACCGGTTGTCACCTCACCATGCACCATTCTCCTCACAATGCCGTCGCTCTCTTGCTGCCACCCTGCCCGCTTTACTGCTGCTGTTGCTGCTGCTTCCACGCAGGTGTACACATATGACGGCAAGACTGCGAGCACCATCAAACCGCCACACGCGCAATCGGACCGATTCTCCGCCACATCCATCGCCGTCGCCGACGACACCGTCGCCATCATCGATCACAGGTCACTTGTGGTGTGTGTGTGTGTGTGTGTTGTTTGTGTGGGTGCGCAAGCAAGTGCGTGTACATATCATGCTCTCTTCAATCTTCTCATCCACCCATTCCACCCATTTTCCCCTCCACTCATTCCCTCCACCTCAGGGATGCCAAGGCGGTGCGTGTGTACGACACGCAGAGCGGAAAGGAGATGGGCAAACCACTCGTGCACTCTGTTGAAATTTCTACCATCCTCCTTGATCAGGGCGGTGCTTCCCTCGACAGATGCCTCGCGTTTGTCGACAAGAACCGGTCAGAATAACGTAGCAGGCGGGCGAAGGGGAGAGGAAGGAGGATGTGTGGACATGAATGACCATTTGTGCGTGTGTGTGCGCGCGCGTGTGCGTGTGTGTGTGTGTGCGTGTGTGTGCTTGTGTGCGTGTATGCGTGATGAAAGAAGTGGACTTGCAAGACACCCGTGTATGCTTGTGCGTGCATGTCCATGGTGCGACTGCCCAGCTTGCACACGAGAACGACTGCATGCCTCATTCCATGTGTTCCACCCACCACCGCCGCCACGACCACCGCCGCCACGACCGATCATCAGCGATTTGTGCATCGTGCAGGTCCGCCGGTCCCAGCGCCGCGCGGAGAAGATTGCGACGATGGTGAGCGATGCCATGTGGCACGACGACCACCACATGCTCGCGACCTTGCAGGAGGCAAAGCTGCAACTCTGGTTCTACCCGGCCTGCGCATTTGTGGACCAGGACATGCTGTCGTTCACCAAACAGGGTGTGGTGACGGGTGGTGACTTGGGCAAGGCGCCATATCTTACGTCGTTCTCCGGCAACACGTGCAGCGTCAGGCGCGCAGACGGCGCAAGCATGACATTCAGGTGCTGGCAGGTGTATGTGTGTGTATGTGTGCACGTGTGTGTGTGCTATTGTCTGTCTGTCTGTCTCTCTCTCTCTCTGTCTCTCTCTCTCTGTCTCTCTCTCTGTCTCTCTGTCTCTCTCTCTCTCTCTCTCTCTGTCTCTCTCTCTCTCTCTTTGTGCGCGCGCAACGAGAGAGCCGGAAGAGAGCGCGGTTGCTTTTGACGTGTGCGTTCGTTGCGTGCACGCTTCTGTGTGTTCGAGCAGGTCGCAAGTTGTTTCAACCATCTCGACTCACATCAATGCTTCACCTCCCCCCTCCCCCACTTTTTCGAAACAAACTACACATCACCAGCGTACCGCCGCAAGTAGCGGTGCTGCAGTCGCACACGAGCAGAAACGCGTGGGAGGACGCCATCCGCCTCTGCCGCTTCATCAAGGTCGGTGGCACTCCGCTGTCAAGCACGATGGTGTGCATGCATGCACCCAGCTCACACACACCCTCGTCACTGTCCTGCACACACACACGCACATTGACACACACACACACATTGACACACACACATTGACACACACACACACACATTGACACACACACACACACATTACACGCACACACATTACACGCACACGTGCAGGAGGATGCGCTGTGGGCGTGCTTGGCGGTCATCGCCACAAAAGCGAAAGAACTGAACGCTGCGGAGATTGCGTACGCCGCTGTCAACGCGGTTAGAGTTTGGTGGTCGTGTGTGGTCGTATGTGCATGTGTGTTTGTTTGAATGCCCTCATGCGCGGGTACATTTGTGCATGTGTTGTCTTGCCCCGCCCTTCATACCCTCACACACACACACACACACACACATACACACACGCACACATACACACACACACCTCTCATCGCGATACGCAACACCGCCACTGTGATGATCAGATTGACAAGGTTGAGTTTCTGCAGCTGGTCAAGTCCATCCCAACGGCGGAGGGGCGAAAGGCGGAGCTGGCAGTCTTCTCGGGCCAGGTGCGATACAACACGATGTTGAGGGGAGGGGTCATGACAATGATTGATGACAACTCACTGGCTGATGTCAAGCATTGGTGCATTGGTGTATGGGTAATCGTGGACAGCAACCACGGTGGATCCACCCATCGCTTTTCTTCATCATCAACGCGAACAGATGCTGCCACCACCACCTCCCGCCATCACCCTTCCTTCACTCCCTCACTCCTTCACTCGTGTGTTCGACTGTGCGCATCAGATTGAGGAAGCGGCGACGACGCTGCTGCAGGCCGGCCTCATCTACCGCCTCGTCGACATGTACATCCGGCTCTTTGACTGGGACAAGTCAGTTTCACTCGTGTGTGTGTGTGTGTGTGCATGTTTATGGTTATGTGTACGTGTATGTTTATGTAAATGTGTGTGTATGTTTATGTAAATGTGTGTGTGTGTGTGCATGTTTTGTGTGTATGCATGTGTATGTTTTTGTGTATGTGTGTGTGTGTGTTTGTGTCGCTCGCTGCCATTGTTGCCCTGACTGTCTTTGCCCCCCTGTGACTGTCCCTCACTCGATCACCAACCTTGCAACATTCTCCCGCCACTCAATCACCATCAGGGCCCTTGATGTGGCTATCAAGCACAAGACGCACGTCGACACCGTGCTGGCAAGCCGACAGCGCTATCTTGAGGGTCTCGGCCAACGCGAATCAAAGGCCAAATTTGTGCAGTACTCGCAGTCGGTGGAGGTGGACTGGGATGACATTCAGTTGAAGATCCAGCAGGCGCTGGAGGCCGAGAAGCAGCGGCCGGGCGCCACCCCATACGTCTGATGCAAATGTGATGGTGTGTGTGTGTGTGCGATTGTTGTGTGTGTGTGTGTGTGTGTGTGTGTGTGTGTGTGTGTGTGTGTGTGTGTGTGTGTGTGTGTGTGCGATTGTTGTGTGTGTGTGTGTGTGTGTGCGTGTGTGTATGTGTGCTTTTGCATGCATTCATGTGTTCGAGTCACAACGTCCAGTCGATTTCTTGTGGTTGTCATGGCAAGTTGCCTCCTTTTCGTTTGAGAAACAGGGCGCTTCGTTTCCATTTACTCTTGATGCGTTCATGTCCACGATGTAAACAGCAGAAAACATCGCCAACAACTACTGCACACACATACACACACACACAGACAACACACAACACACCACCGCATCACGCCTTGTCACCGCCATCGTGCGTGGATGTGTCTGGCTCCTCGTCGTATTGGATGGGCACACCGGTCCTGCCCTGTATCGCCTTGCTCACCTCCGTCTCGCCAAGCCGCTGCTGCAGCCCTTGATACGTCCGCGTCTGCAGAAATCCACCTGTCATGGTGGCGATGGTGTAAGGTGAGTTGTTGTGGTGAGCTGGTGGTGCTCGTGGTGGGGTGCGAGCATTGAATGCGAGCGAGCAAGTACACCAGCACCGCCAGCACCAGCAATGTGCGATGTGCGTGAACACCAGCACCAACGACTGCAAGTAACCAACCCCCGTATTGCGCCAGCGTCGTGTTGTCATCACGGGCAACAATCTCTCCCCTGTCTGTCCGCACAAGCTCTGCACGCGGCGGCAGCACAGACGAACGACAGGGAAATTTGCACAACAACGAATGAGACACAGAGGTAGGGTGGAGACTGAGATGAGGAGGGCATAAGGGTCAAGAAGCATTCTCCACATCAATATCCAAACAAACAAAACAAGCGTCACTCACACGCCCCACTTCGCCACCTTGCTTGCGGTCGCTGTGGTCGATGTAGGCGTTGCTGATGAGTGAGAAGTGCGGCTCCCTCTCGTCATCGCCATCGCCATCAAGCAGCGCGTTCAGGTCCTCGTCAATCATGGGCACGAGCTGGCGGAAATCGCTCTCCAGGAATCCGCCCCACTCCCGCGCTGGCGCACAGGCGAGCTCGAGCTCATATGGGGTGATGACCGGCCGGTAGAACTCGGCGCTGTCAATCTGCGGTGGTGGTGGTGATGATTGGGGGGGGGAGGGGAGTGAGCGCTTGGGTTCGGACACACATGAACAAACGCAGACAGACGGAAAATACAGTCGCAGATACACACACACACACACACAGATGGACAGTCCAGCCGCGCATACACACACACAGCACAGACACAGACAGACACACACACACACACACACAGACACACAGACACAGACACACACACTCACTCACTCCAACACCAACCAGCGAGTGCTCAGGACAGGCGACGAGGCAGTAAATGTCAATCTCATCAAAGTTTGCGAGCTTTGCCGGATTAATCTTCCCGACGAGCAGCGTGTAGTCCTTCTTCCCGCATGCGCGCAGCATCGTGCGCAGGCGGTCGGTGACGCCCTTGTAATCAGCTGATCCGAGCGTGCCGACAACAAGCCCAACAGTGCCTGCGTCCTTTGCCTTTTGGATGAGGAAATAGCGCTTCATCAGCTGACGGTTCACGCGCGCCGTCTCCTGTCGGCCCGCGCCCGTCGCCGGATCAAACGTGAAGAACTGATTGATGGTGATAATGGTGATGACGACGACGACGACGACGATGATGATGATGATGATGATGATGATGATGATGATGATGATGATGATGATGATGATGATGATGATGATGATGATGATGATGATGGTGAGAGGAGAGACAACGATGGTGCAGCAGCAGCAGCAGTGATGGTGGTGATGAGAAATGATGCGGTGGCAATGACGAAAACAGCGGCAACGGCGACGATGGCTGAGAAAGTGGGTGAAGACTAAACACAGTGGGCACAAGTACAGTGCAGCAGAGGCGGAGGATGCACCCAGCGTGCATGTGTGCATGTGTACTGCTCTCACCGTGCTTTGACTGAAGTAGAGCATGTGGTTCATCAGCAGCCGCGACGTTGGTGCTGCGTCAATACAATGCACGACAAAGAGAGGTGAGATGATGAACATTATGGCGCGCACATACACGGCATGTTGAGCAAAGGAATCCAACACTGCAGACATATATGCGTGTGTGCGTGTATTGAGCAAAGTAGGGCACGACGAACCCCCAACGAAGAGGAAGCGATGTCCGCTTGCAGCCTCATTGGTGAACGAAGGGTCATACCGGCCAAACCTGAACAGCATGAAGCATTGCGCAGCGCGTCAGGTGCAGTTGACGTCTCGCATTTTGAGAGTCACCTGCATCACAAACACCTCTCCACTATCACTCACAGTGGAGGGCATTGCAACAGCACCTGCACGTGTCCTCACCTTGGTGGCTGTTGTGGTCTGCGTGGTTTGTGTTGCTCCTCACCATCGTCGCCATCGTTGCTGTCGCCGCTGCGGTGGCTGTGTGGGATGGCCGGTGCCGGCTCGGCCGATGTGAACGCGGCGTCAACTCCAACGACGTGCACGTGAGAATAGCGTTCAGCTGCTGCCTCGACAGCGGCTGTCGTCACGCATGTTGTGATGTGGATTGTGATGACACACGTGAGTGCACGAGCAGCAAGCGCGCAACCACAGACAGACAGGGACACAGGCAAACATGCAAGGCAAGAAAACAGGCAGGTAGACGGACGAGTAAGCAGGACAACGGGTCGGCACCCACACACACACCCACCCACACACCCACACACCCACACACACACCCACCCACACACCCACCCACACACACCCACACACATACACACACACACACACACACACACACACACACACACACACACACACACACACACACACGCACGCACGTACATTGGTGGTGCTGATAGCGCACGTCGAAGAGCACGTGTACTTCTGATGCATCCTCTTCGGCAAGTTTGGTGACGTACTCAAGCAGCGCTTGTTGGTCAAGTGGATACTTTCCAAACACATACAGGGCAGGCAACCGGCTCGTTCTGGATGTGCAACAGAGAGGTGGCATCGAAAACGAGCATATGAGCACAGCAAATACGTCGATGAATCGAAAACGGCAGTGTGGCGACTGAACTTCATCAGCTTCTCTGCACGGCACACATGCATGCGTTCCTGAAGACATTTCCCTCACCTGCTCAGACAGGAGTTGCCGAAATGGATGACAACATCTGCATCCACGTGCTCTGCAGCCACTTCATCCACGCAACAGCTGGAAACCAGGAGCCAGACATCAAACTGGAAGTCACTTGACGACGCACCCACGCTTCCCACACATTTGCTATGCTGCTGTCATCATGCCGTTGTCACCCCTTGCTTCTGTTGCAAGTCACACACATACTCACAGACACGCGCGCACACAGACACAGACACAGACACATGCACAGACACACACCTGCCAAAGGTGGTGTCGGCCAAGAGATAGAACTCCTTGCCCGTGCGAGATTTCAGCTCCTCGGTGACAGTCACGCCATAGTGGAGCAGTTCGTCCGGGAACTGCAGTGCAATCTGCGACAGCACAAAGGGATCAACGTGTGAGAGATGCCAGGCCGGGGAGCGGTGTTCACATGCACTACATGCATATGCACACACACACACACACACACACACACACACACACACACACACACACATCGCAATCACGAATAAACACAAACATACATACATACACACACACACACACACAGTCCAGCACACCTTGTTTCCTGGGTGGTTTGCAACCGCGTTGGTGCAACGCGAGAGTTCAAAGAAGGTCTCCATGTCCTCTGGCGTCACCGCACTCTCGTCCCCGACAGCAACGCCTCGGGTCATCGCCTCGGCGCCATCGTTGCTGAACGCCGACTTGGGCTCCTCCTCGCTCATCGTCGCACACAACAAACACGTGGTTTCGTCGTGGTTCGTGTTGACTGCAAACAACAGCATGAAATGTATTCGGATGTCCTGGTGCTTCGCTGGCGCGGACCGTCGTGCACCATGCACACGCATGTCATGTTGTCACCCGCCCTCTCCTTGCCCGTGTGTTCTCCTCCATCCATCCACAGGCACCATACATCAGGCAGGGTTGGGGATGTTTATCATTGTTGAAACCAGCCACCACCGGCAGCAAAACAATACAGTCTTGTAATGTAACACATCAGGAGATTAAAAGTCAACGCAAGTGTAAAGATACGACGTCATCACCATCACCATCACCATCATCATCGTCAGCATCACCATCAGCAGCGTTTCACATCATCGTCATCAAACAACACCTCTCCTCTCCTCTCCTCTCCATTCCATTCACGCCAACAGTGACGCACACGTGAGCCATAACACCATCACGCGAGTGTACATGTACGAGCCATACAGCACATACACCTCATTCATCTTCAAACATGAGAACATCATCATCATCATCGTCATCGTCATCGTCATCGCCTTGCACAAACTTGACGCCATCCACAGTACCCGGCTGCTCTGCTATTCTCGCGCCCTCATCATCGCCATCATCGCCATCACCACCATTGCCACCATCGCCATCACCATCACGCTGTGCACCCACTGGATTGCCTCCATCACCAGCAGTATCACCACCACAGCTGCTCGCCGCGCTGCTTCGTCTCTGCGATTGTGAAGGCGGCGGCGGCGGCGATGACTGCGACGTGCTAGCATGTGCATCCAGTGGCGACGATGACGACGATGACGACGGCGACGACGACGACGACGATGATGAAGTGGATGTGTGCATCACCTCTGACTCTTGCTGCTGCTGCTGCTGCGAGTCGGTGCTGGCAGCGTGGAGGTCTTGTGTTGTCTCATGCTGCTGCTGTTGCTGCTGCCGCTGCTGTTCCTGCTGATGGCGTGAGAGCACATCAGCGCGCAGGCGTTCCCGCAACCGCTGCTGCTCCTGCAACCGCGACTCCATGCGCGAGAACGCGTCCTGGCCCGCGCCGCCACCACCACCTGCCTCATCGCCCTCACCGTCCTCAGCCTGGTCCACGGCGAACACGCCCGTGCCAATCAGCATCATGCGGCGCTGCTGCCGCTTCTGCTCAAGCAGCTGGCTCGTTCGCCGCACCAGCGACGACGATGACGACGACGATGACGACGACGACGACGACGATGACGATGACGATGACGATGACGACGATTTCTTGTTAGCCGGGGTCGTGCCATCTCCACCACCCTCCGTGTCGCCGTCGGCGCCGTTGTTGTCACTGTTGCCTTGATCGGTGTCGTCGTTGGAATCGGAGTCCGCGTCCACAAACACACGCGCAGCCGCCGCATCCTGCAACAGCTGCTGCATTTCACCGCCGTCTCCGTCGGTCCCCACGTGCTCCAATTCCGCATCAAAGTCAAACCGCGTCAGCCGCACGCGACGCCGGAACTGCACAAACTGCAGTGATGAGTGATGGTGGTGGTGGTGATGGTGATGGCGGTGGCGGTTGGGAGAGTGAGACATGCGTACATGTGTGTACATGTGTGAACGTGTGAAGGGATGTATGTTGTGAAGAAGGAACAAGGAGAAGAAGGGAGACGAAGGCCGCTTCACATGCACGCATGAGTGTGTGCGCACGCCCGTGTGTGTATTGCGACTCATCTGACCTGGTACAGTGCGATTGCGCCCCCGAGGAGAAACAGAATGACGGAGAGGACAATCGACGTCGCAATAATCTCAGGCCGCGCACTGCATTAACACCAGCAGCGAACAAGTGTGTGTATGTATGTGGAAGTGAGCATGCAAATTTGAGTGTGTACGTGTGTTGTGTGGGTGTGAGTTTGGGTGTGGTGAGAGTGTGCACACATAAATGTGAGTCTATGTGTGTGCATGTGGTGTCAGGTCAGCTCACATGCTGCTCTCGCCGCCAGAGGCCGAGGACGTCTGTGGGCATCAAAACAATGAAAACATTGATGGGCAGAGACAACGACAACACGTGAGCACGAGCGCAAGTCACCACAACGCAGCCAAACGAGAAGTTGGCACACACACACACCTCCCCCCCCCTGTTGTTCCCTCGTCACCGCAGCCACCAAACCACGACAACCACCACCAGAACGACAACAGCCACCATTCCGCATACCGGGGAGACGGGCGTGAACGTGTGCGGGTGCGTGTGTGTCGGGCGGTGCGTGGGGTGCTGCTGAGACCACGTCGACCACGATGGCCAGGGCGGCGATGGTGGCGATGGTGGCGATGGTGGCGATGGTGATGGATTCCTGTTGCCACGCGCAAAGAGCATGAGAGACAGTGTGTGCGTGCACACATGTGTGTGCAGGTGTGTGTGTGTTTGTGTGTGTTTGTGTGTGTTTGCAGGTACAAGTGAGTCAAAGAAGAAGTATCTGTGTTGCTGTGTCCACATCATGCAACGTTCACGCCTTGTGACCCTCCACCACAGCAGCACAGCGCCCATCACCTTGAAAAGTCGACCCTGATGGTGCGCGTCGGGTATCCCGCCAGATCGCCGGTGGTGTACCCAAACACAGAGAACAGCCAGCACGTGCGAGGCACATCCGTCAGCTACCAACGCCGATGGCGGTTCAAGGGTCGTCGTTGGTCGTACGTGGTCGTGGTTGAAAGATCATGGTTCGTGGTGGTGCACAGAATAGCGTGAGTGGGCGGGTACGGAACAACAACAACATACATAGGAGGCAAGCGATTTCAGCCATCAATAATCATTACAATTACCACCACCACCACCACCACCACCACCACCACCAACATCACAATCACCACCACCAACATCACAATAATCATCACCATCATCACAATCACCACCACCATTGGTTGCCATCGCACCGTGTACATAAACTCCGAGAGGGGAAGCTTGTCTGGATTGAACGGAACGGACGGGTAGCCGAGGTCCGTCTCCTCCTGCAGGCCCCCGCTGCACAACTTCTGGTGCAGCCTGAACACACGCACACGCACATGCACATGCACACATGCATGGAGATGCAATGGGTGTTTCGTATGTGTGTCAGTGTGCGGAAGGGCAGCTTGCAGCCTGTGCAATGAAGTGAACAACAACAAACAAACAAACAACCAAGCAACCAACCAAACAAACAAACAAACAAACAAACAAACAAACAAACAAACAAACAAACAAACAAACAAGCAAGCAAACGAACAAACAAACGAAAAAACAAACAAGCAAGCAAAGCACAACAACACAACAGCCCTTGGGTGCGATGGGGGAGGGGGAGGCACTAACGTGAATCCCGTGGCGGAGTTGTCAAATTGGGGGCGGTTCCAGCGAAGAACAGCGCTGTCACCGACCTTCGTCACCTGCAACAGTCCACCAGGGTGGACAAACGTGACATGCGGTGACAGACGGTGAACTCGAGTCGGAACAAAGGGAATCAGCGGCAATGCACCACAGAAACATAGAAAGCACACACACACACACACACACCAGCAACAATTGCAGAGGCAAATGTGTTTGTGTGCACCTGAAAGTCGGCTGGCTGGGCGGGGCGAATGATGCAGTCGCCGTGAAACAGCGTCGCGTGTGGATCTTTGCATTCACACCGCCCCAGCACACACACCGTGTCCGCTGCACACGTTATGTTTGTGTGTGTGTGTGTGTGTGTGTGTGTGTGTGTGTGTGTGTGTGTGTGTGTGTGTGTGTGTGTGTGTGTGTGTGTGTGTGTGTGTGTGTGTGTGTGTGTGTGTGTGTGTGTGTGTGTGTGTGCGTGTGACTGGTAGCACGGGCGTTGCGTATCACAACCAACACCACCCTCATGCCGTTCAACTTGGAGCACGCCTTCACTGCCATCACCGCCACCATCATCCTTGTCATGAATCACCCGAATCCAAACGCACCACGGTGATGGAGTCTGGACAGGTGACGGTGAAGTCGCGCGTACCGCAGTTGGAGAGCCTGTCATGATGCAATGTCGTCATGTCATGATGCGATGCGGTCATGTCGTGATTAACGTCATGCGTGGTCAGGTTCAAGTCATGCATGGTCGAGCGTGGAATGTCAGGGAATGAGACGATGCACGTGGTGGGTGTGAGGCCAGTTGCGGCACCAAGCGAAATCACGTACTCTGTTCCCGTCACCGTGACGTCGCTGTTCTTCTCGAGACTCGTCAGCAGAAACAGCTGTGTGTGTGTGTGTGTGTGTGTGTGTGTGTGTGTGTGTGT
>NW_004754912.1:966963-973944 GCF_000188695.1 Salpingoeca rosetta | reverse complement strand
ACACACACACACACACACACACACACACACACACACACACACACAAACGACGCGCACACACACACACACACACACACGCACACACACACACACAAAACAGCTGCTGGAGGCGCACCTTGTATCCCTCGTCGGTGATACGCCATGCGCAGTCGCCCTCGCCGTTGAAGAAGCGAATCGGCGTCCAGCTCGGGTGGTTCGCGTGCGCGGCAAACTCTCCAGTGCCGCAAGTGGCATGCGATGGCGGGCTCGTCTCTGGTGAGAAGTCGTCGACACAAGTGTGTGTGTGTGTATATGTGTGTCGGATGTTAACAACCACAGGTTGGTGGAGGGGGTGTGGCGAGTGGACTTGAGCAGCACACACACACACACACACACACACACTCTCTCTCTCTCTCTCTCTCTCTCACACACACACAATCCACACATACACACACACACGCACAACACAGGCATATTCACAAAAGCATACGCTCTGATCTGCAACAGCGGTTCGGGTTCGTCAGCACTCACGAGGGCGCTCGTAGAGACGCGCGTCTGGGTTGGTCACATAGGCCGAGCCAGCCTCTGCAATGGTCACATTCTTGTAGTAGCAGCTCGCGCCGGACAACGTGAAGGACTTGCACTGCAAACGCGAGTAGCAGGGTGCACGCGTGTTTGTTTGTTGTTTGTATGTTTGTTTGTTTGTATGTCATTTGTTTGTTAGTTTGTTTGTTTAGGTGCGTGTGAGTGAAGGGAAGCCATGACCCACAAGATGCACCAAATACAAGACAAAGGAAGCAAGCCAGCAAGCAAGCAAGCGAGGGCGTCCCAATACGCAGAAGTGATGGCTCGTTTCAAAACAGGACGCGATGGCCAGGAACGAAACACACAAGCAATACAACAAGCAAGTAAACACGTCAAGCAAGTGGCAACAACCCAAACAGAGGTCCGTGGTTGTCGCAGGCGCATGTGAAGGACAGCTCACCTCGTCGTTAGCAAGGCAGAGCTGGGCGCACTTCTCTGCGCCTTCGTTGGAGCTGGAGGAGAAAAGTGTGAACCCTTCAATGTCGTTCTCGGTGTGCGGCACAAACTGGTTCAGCAGGTTCAGCGACTGGGCACCGCTCAAGACAGTCACCAGCATGACAACCGCTATTGCGGCCGTCGCCGTGGCCACCCGCATCATGGCTTGTCAATGGCCAACCGACCAAGCAACCAACCGTCGACTCAAACGAATGTGTGATTTGTGAGTCAACCAAAAGCTCACAAAACACAAACAACAAAGCAGCGCGCAACGACCACAGGCGAAGGAAGACCCGCAATTGTGTTTTGATCGTGTGTGCGTGGGGGGGCAGCCACTTGTTCAGCCAGCCCAATGCAGTACACCTGTGGGTGGCAATAACACCACCGATCAATCGATGGGGAGCGATGGACAGGGAGGGAGTGGGGATTGCAGTTGGCGAGCTGGTTCGTTGTGTCGTTGGAGCAGCGTGGCAATATTGTGAGGAGGAAGAGAGAGAGAGAGCTGTTGGTTGGAGGTGCGCAATTCGTGTTGTGTGGCGTGTTTTGGCTTGACGACTGAATTCAGTCGCAATGATGTTGGGCGCTTGTGTGTGTGTGTGTGTGTGTGTGTGTGTGTGTGTGTGTGTGTGTGTGTGTGTGTGTGTGTGTGTGTGTGTGTGTGTGTGTGCACGCTTACTCACACACACACTCACACTCACACTCACACACTCCATTGCGTTCATGTCAGTCATTCCAATAGTTACGCGACAGCCTTGGGCACCAAGCAAGCAATAAAAAGCACAGTGTTTCATGCACACACCCCTTGTCTCTCTCTCTCTCTCTCGGTTATATACGTGCACACAAATATATTATGCAGGCTGCCTACACCAGTGTCTTGGCGGCGTTGCGGCTCTGCTTCTCCAGCCATTCGGATATGCTCTGTGTGTGTGTGTGTGATTGTGTGTGTGTGATTGTGTGTGTGATTGTGTGTGTGTGTGTGTGTGTAGCTATCACGAGCTCCATCTTCCATCAGGTCCATCCCTCCCCCCTTCCACCTCTCACACCAACCCCTGACCTGGAGCTGCTTGCGGGCGTCGGGGGATGATGGATCACTTCGCACAGCCTCACGCAGGTGATGCAGGCACTCGTCCTGACGGCAAGCACAAACCGGTGGAGAGGAGCGAGTGTGTGGTGTGTGTTTGTATGAGTGTGTGTGTGTGTTTGTATGAGTGTATGTGATTGTGTCACTGGAGCGTGAGCACATGAAAAGGAGGTCGCCGCAACCATCTTAGCGAGAGCGCGTCATCATGAAGCCAAACCGCCCGCGCTTCCCCAAAAGCAGCAGAACACACACACACACACACACACACACACACACACACACACACACACACACACACACACACACACACACACATGTGCGCGCGCCCAAAACACATGTCGCGTGCAGCGCGTACATATCGCTTAAGGTGAAAGAGCGCTGTTCCCAGATTGAAGTGCGCCTTGGAGTAGTCGGGGTTCAGATCCACGGCGCGCCTGGTGTTGCGATACGTGCGTGTGTGTGTGCATGTGTGTATGTGTGCGTATGTGTGTCTGTGACGTTTCATGGAATGTATTACTGCCAACTGGCTCAGCGTCCATCCGTGCATATACACAAGCGTGCAATTACCACGACCATCCATTACCACCACCATCCATTGCCAGCGCACCTGAACCACTTGCTCGCCTCCTCGTTGTTGTCCTCTGTCGCAAAGACAACACCGACACCGTTGGCCGTGTTCGCATCCCGATTGTCAAGCTGTTTGCGGCGCATATGTGCATGCGTATGTGTGTGGGGCATGTGAGCGTGTGTGGGGCATGTGAGCGTGCATGTGTGCATGTGAACGTGAATGTGAGTGTGCGTAAATGTACACGAAACGCAGAGGTGGTGGGTCACAACGTCAGAAGCGCACAGCTGCGGGTGTGTTGAAGAACATACACAAATGCAAACACACACGCATACACATACACAATCCACAGCACTCACACACACACACACACACACACACACACACACCACCACCACCGCATTGATCATGCATATCACCTGCCACGCCTGCATGAAGAAATCGTGGGCGCGATCGGCCCGCTGCTGGTGGAAGTGGAGAGCGCCGAGGTGCTGCCGGAGACGGACAGATGTGCGCGTCGGGTCGTTCTTGGCGACGCCGCGCAGCAGCATGGCCTCTGCCTCCGCATGCCGCCCCTGCAAGTGGTGGTGGCGGTGGTGGCGGTGGTGGTGAGCGCGAGCGTGAGCGTGGTGAGGTTGATGCGTGATGAGAACGTTATCGAAAGGACACTGCACTCCCATGCCCCTCTGTTCTCAGGGACACCTTGTCAACCACTAATCACACACACACACACACACACACACACACACACACACACACACACACACACACACACACACACAGCACAGCACAGCACACCAGGTCGTTGAGGAGGATGCCGTAGTTGAGCTCTGCGGCGGCGTCGGTGCTGTTCGGGTTCAGTGCCAGCAGAAACGCTGACTCAGCATCTTTCAACAGCTGCACACGCGCCTGCTCGCTCACTCCGCCTTCACCTGCCCTCTGTTCAGGCACATCATAGGCACGGGTGTGTACACAACACAATACAACACAACACGCAACAAAGCACACAACGTACGTGTAGTCGTTGGCCCAGGCAGCACTGCGCGCGAGCGTGAGAGTGGCGAGGAAAGCAAGAAGAGCAACACCACCGGCAGCGACTACAGAGCGCGGTACCCGACACGATAAAGCGTGGGCCGCAACCCCCACCAGCACAGCAAATCCGAGGCTGGGATGAGGATGTGGTGGTGGCGGCGAGGCGTGTGAGGGGTGTGAGGAACGTGAGGGGTAGGTGCTGCATGTGTATGTATGTGCATGTGGATATAAACGCAGGCATTGACTAAAGCAAAACAGTGCCTTGAAGTCTTAACAAAGTGCACGCACAATGCAAACACCACACCTCACACCACACACTGTAACACAACCCCGCCCCGCCCCCACCTCGGAGTGAAGAGAACGCGTTCAGCAACGACAAAGCCGACGTTGAAGAGGAGATTTGACGCCGGGAGAAACGCGATGATCAGATACAGCAGCGCCGACGCCGCCCAGAATTGCGGTGTGCATGTGACGGCGCGTGATGTAGATTGTGCTGCCGGTGCTGGTGATGATGGGTGATTGAGGAAATATGGTGGGAGTCGTGTCAGCATGAGAAAGGCGTTGTGCTGCTGCGAGCGGTAAATGATGGCCACTGCAGAGAAGGATATGGCACGCAAAGTTGCACATATGCACACACACACGCACACATGTACGAACACACATACACACCTACACAACGACACACCTCCACACCTACACATACATACACATGTACGAACACACATACACATGTACGAACACACACATACACACCTGTTGTCCGCATTGCCCAGGTGGCAATGGCCAATATGGAGCTGTAAACAAGGCCGGTGTGAACATTGCGGACATCCGTCCATGAGGTGATGAGAGGGATGCTGCTGTGCGACCAATCGTGACACAGGCCCAACGGCCACAGAAGGGACTTGGCGTTGAAGGCAACGTAATAGTTCATGGTGAGCGCGCGCGACAGCCACGTCGGCGCATATGCGGCTGGAATTTCGTGTGCGGTGAACGGCGGCTTCTGGCCATGCATGATGACGAGGCGAAACGCAAGCAGGCACACGGCCACCACGGCGCACGCCACCAGCTGCAGGCGCGCTGTGTTGATGCCTGTGCCTGCCTTGGTCGTCGCACCAGTCACCTTGCCTTCCTTGCTGTTTGTGGTGTTGTTGGTGTTGGTAGTGTGTTTGAGTTTGGTGCTGCTGTGTTTGGGTGTGCCGTGTTGCTGGAGACGCTTGAGCTTCTTGCTGCCGGCTGCGTCAGTGGCTGCCGTTGACGCGAGCGGGAGCAATGACCACAGGGCAAGCAGCGGGTTGCTGGTGTTGCACGTGGTGATGGTGTCAATGCCACAAGCAACACCAATGACGATGATGCCCTGCTCCTTCGACAACATGGCCAGCGTGGCCAGTGCCGTAAACAGCGAAAACCGCCACACCCGTTTCCATCTCGGCATCAGCACGCCAGAACTGTGTCGGGGGTGCATATGTGTGTGTGTGCGTGCGTGCGTGTGTGTGTGTGTGTATGTGTGTGTATGTGTGTGTGTGTGTGTGTGCGTGTGTGCGTGTGTGTGTATGTGGGTGTGCGTATACATGCGTGTGTGTGTATGCGGGTGTGCGTGTGTGTGTCAACGGGTGAAGGGATGCTTGAGCGGAGCACGTACATTTGATATCCACGCATGACTGCGTGAGCCAAGTGTACAGAGAAGCACAGACACACACACACACACAGCCAATCAAACTTACGGTGGATAAGTCAGCCATGCCAGCAGCAGAAACGTTGCAGACAGCACCTCTGCCAAGCCCACAGCAGAACAGACCTGAACCAGGGTGGTGGCATGGCGTAAGTTGCACAAGGTGAGGATCAAGACGAAACACACACACACACACACACTGTCGTACACACACTGTCACGCACGGTCACACACACGCACGGTCACACACACAACACACACACACACAACACGTTTGCGCACACACACACAACACACACATGAACACGTCCTTCCCTCCCGCCTCACTCTTCTCACTGGACGTACAGCTTCTGTGTGGATTGGATGAACGACAAACACGAGGGAAGCCACGAGCGCTGGGAAGCTGGGCAAGTGAAGCTTTAGTTTGAGCGCAAGGTGGGCGAGGGCACACACCAGAGCGTTCAACACAACGCCAGCCAGGTGAAAGCCATACGGATCACGTGCACCGCCAGACAGCGTGACGATTGCCTTGTAAAAAAGCACGGTGACGGGGCGATATGACTTGTGGCTGCGTGGGTCGTCCATCCCGTTCCTGTCAACCATGTGGGGAATGAGGTGAAGAATGATCGACCAGTAGACTACACACGCACACACGCACACGCACGCACCACGCACGCACATGCACGCACACGCACACGCACGCACACGCACGCACACGCACGCACACGCACGCACACGCACGCACACGCACGCACACGCACACACGCACGCACACGCACACGCACACGCACACACGCACGCACACGCAAACACGCACGCACACGCAAACACGCACGCACACGCACACACGCACACACACACACCCCCAGAAGTCGTGGAAGAAGAGGGTCGTCCATGGGGTTGATGACTTCAAGTCCGGATTCTCCACAACACCACGTGCATCATCAAAGGTGAACTCATATGCGGTGCTTGGCCAGTACAAGGCCAGTGACACGCCTGCGACAAGCACCAGCTCTGCCACTACACCAGTGTGCCGAAGCAAATGCAACATTATCGTGACACGACGCATGCCGATGTGAGAGGCCACCATCCACTCAGTCACATCGGCACACAACGGCAGAATCACAAGAGCAAGCAACAACCGATTGACCACCACCACCACCACACAACGACGTCAAGGCTTACAGATTGGCAGAACGCATGTTCCCGTGCATTGCTGGGCTGCGTGCAGGTCACAAACGTGCTTCTTGCGCGTCATGTTTTGCGTTTGTCCGTGATGCGTGTTTAGTGCCGTTTTCGTTTTCAAAGACGTTTGTTGGAAGACTTCCAAGATAGTGCACAGCTAGCGCATTCCGCCACGCAGCAGAAAAACTTGTGTACATTTTGCTTGCAAGCACCAGCCAATGTTGTTGTCGATCGCGCACCTGCACGCACATGCGTGGCATGCACGACCCACCGCGTGTCCAACAACACACAACAAACCACCCGCCATTGTTTGTTGTTCCTTTCCCAAGAACAAAGCGTCAACAAAGACAGCCGTTCGTTCGTCTGCGCGCTCGTCGTGGCTCGCTTGTGTTGTGGTCGCGACCGCACTGCTGTTGGCTGCCAACGCTGGCACCTCCCACGCCGCTCTTG
>NW_004754912.1:961030-963826 GCF_000188695.1 Salpingoeca rosetta | reverse complement strand
ACGACGACGACGACGACAACAACAACAACAACAACAACAACAACAACAACAACAACAACAACAACAACAACAACAACAACAACAACGACGACGACGACGACAATTGTCTGTCCGGCAGTCGCGACTCCAACGGCTACTGTTGACGTGACCGTAATTGAGTTCACTGTGACCGGCGTCGACACCGGCAACACGATTCGCTGCGTTGCACTCAGCTCGAGCCCAGCCGCCATGTATGAAAACATCACCACGTCAGAGGAGGACTTTTGGGGCGTCGCCTTAAACAACGCCGACTACGACAGCGACTACAACGCGATCGAAGCAGATGCAGAGACGGGCGTCGACATCACACTGCGGACTGGCAACCAGGGTGGCACGTTCACCCACGTGTGCAGTGCTCGCCCCACTAACTCGAGCGGACTGTGTCCGCTCGTGGTGACTGACCCGCCTTCTACCGCACCCTGCTTCCCTGGCTGGGCGGAGATTATCTTGGAGAGCGGCGAGCGTGTGCAGCTGCGTGACCTCAAGACTGGCGACCGTGTGCTGTGCTTGTCGGCTTCGAACGGTAACAGTCTGGCCTACTGCGACATGAAGACATTCATCAACGTCCAGCACAACAAGACCAGCCCCTTTGTGGAGCTGCACTACACGGACAAGGACGGTAACGCCAGTGTGCTCACCTCGACCCCCGACCACTTCATCTTCCGCGCTGGCGAGGACGTGGATGTGTCCAACGCATCCACCACCAAGCCCGCCGGCGACTTCATCTTTGCAGAGAACTTTGTTGTAGGCGACCGCCTCATGCGCTACGACGACGCCGGCTTTGTGTACACCGTCGTCATCACCAGCATCACGGAGACGACGGACAATGAGTTCTACTCACCCGTCACCAACGACGGCTCCACGCTGTTTGTGGACGACGTGTTTGCGTCCTCGTTTGCCTTCCTCGCATCCGCGGAGGCCCTGCGCAAGCTGAACGCCCCCATCTGGCAGAACGACGACGCCCGCTTCAGCGTTCCAACCGCTGGCAAAGACTTCCCTGTTGGCCTACACCCGTTTGTTGCGGAGCGCGCCCGCCTCATTGTTCAGGCCAACGTCAGCGGCCAGACGGTTGACTTTGGCGGCCTTCTTGGCTACATTGGCCAGCAGCTCGCTCAAGGCCACATCTTCTCCGAGCAGGAGATGCTTGACCTCATTCCCACTTACATCAGCTAAACTCTGTGCGTGTGTGTGTGTGTGTGTGTGTGTGTGTGTGTGTGTGTGTGTGTGTGTGTGTGTGTGTGTGTGTGCCAAAAACAACGTTGTCCGGCTGCTTGACGGGTTTTACGTGTTCCTAATTGCTGTTGGCCAAAACAACCAATTGTGCCTTGAAAGTTCTTCGCAGCTTTGCGTGCAAGCAAGCAATTTTTGTGCGGAGTTGCCGTGCAACACATTGTGTTGCGACAAATTCGTGCCGTTGCTCTCATGCCACGCGCATTCTTGACGAAGGTGTGGGCTTGTGGGAAGTGGGTTGCTCATGCCACGGCGTGGGCTTCCCCCTGCTCGCTCCTTGTGTTCATTGTGTTTTTCTTGGAGCTGCATTTTCACTCTGAAGCCCACACCTCCTCGAACACAAGCAAAGTGCAGGCGAGAAGACAACAACAACAACCTCAGCGTTTCCCAAAAGCATCTGCCCATCAATTTCAACCCCCGCAGCGTCCACGTTCTATATCGACTATTCAGAGGGTATTCAGTTCGTTATTGACGGCGGTGCACCTGTCGGCACGGAGATTAAGTGTGTTGGTGTTTCGGATGAGCCCAGCAACCCACATGCAAGCGCCCTCAGCAACACCACCGAGTTCTGGGCCTTGGACATTTCATCCGATATCAACTACTTTGCACTTCTGGCGGACGCAACTGGCGAGACACAAACGCTGCAATCAGGATCGCTCTTCGACAATTTTACCCATGGCTGCAGCGCGCGGCTGAAGGGCTCTGGTGCAGACTGCCCTGTCGTGCTGTCGGACCCAACCACCACCAGCCCATCATGCTTTCCTGGTTGGGCCGAGGTGATTCTGGAGAATGGCGAGCGGGTGCAGCTGCGTGATCTGAAGACTGGCGACCGCGTGCTTTGCCTGCAGGCATCGGCCGGCAACGCGCTTGGCTACTGCGAGCTCAAGACCTTCCAGCACGTGGAGCTGAACGGCACCACGACGTCTGTCGAGCTGCACTACACGGACAATGACGGCAACCCTGCGCTGATGTCGGCCACACCCGACCACTTTGTGTTCCGCGCAGACGAGGACGTGTGCGTTGCTGACGGCGTGACGGTGCAGCCTGCAGGCGAGTTCATCTTCACTGGCGAGTTTGCTGTTGGCGACCGAATGTTGCGCTACGACGCCGACCTCGGTGTCATGTACACCGTGAACATCACCAGCATCTCGTACGCAATTGAGCCAGACTACTTCACGCCGCTGACCGACGACGGCTCCACGCTGTTTGTTGAGGACGTGTTTGCGTCCTCGTTTGCACTTCTGGAGAGCCCCGATGCACTGCGTTTGGGGACGGCGCCCATCTGGCAGAACGCCGATGATCGTTTCACGGTGTTGTACCGAGATGTCGGTAGTGTAAGTAATGTAATGTGAAAGTAGACAAGACGAGAGGTGAATGAATCAAACAAACATCAAGTGAACAAACAACATGTGAGACAGGTGAACCACAAATGAGACAGGTGAACAACAAGTACACATGGCAGCCATCTTGCATGCGTGCAAGTTGATGTGAGATTGCATGCCTGCCAGTGGTTGGGTATGTTGTGTG
>NW_004754912.1:957473-960670 GCF_000188695.1 Salpingoeca rosetta | reverse complement strand
CTTTCCGACTGGCCGTCCGTTTGATTATGTGAGGCTGTGGAGAAGGAGAGTTTGATGCCGAGAGCTTTGGCGACCTCCTTGTAGACCTTGCTGACAAAGCGTGGGTCTCTGTCCGAGATCATTCTGCATGGTGTTCCGTGGTGACGCACCACAGTGTCAACAAGCAGCCGTGCCGCCCCAGCAGCATCGAGCGTCTTCGAACAGGGCGCGAGGTGGACAGTCTTGCTAAGCTTGTCGACGTACACCGCAATTGTGTCGAAGCCACGTACGGTGGGGAAGCCTGACACAAAGTCGCAAGTAACCGTGTGCCAGGGGTACGGTGGAACGTCGAGTGGCTGCAGAGGCGCAGTTGGCCGCACGGCGGGTTTGGACATGAGGCAGGTGTGGCATCCCTGAATATACTCCGCCGCATCAGAGTACATTCTTGGCCAGAAGAAACGACGGGACAGGTGCCCGAGCGTCTTGAATAGGCCAGGGTGTCCGTGGGCATCATGAGCGTGGCGTAGAACTGCCTTGATATCGCTCTTCACCACACATCGCCGGTCGTGGAAGAGAAGAACGTCGCCGTCGAACCGAAAAGGCGGTGACAGGCGCGCGAGAAGCTTCTTGTACGCTGAATCGGCCTCATAGTTCGTTCCAAGCTGTGTTGGGACGAGTGCAGTGGTGGTAGATCCGACGAGGCGGCTGAGTGTATCAGGTACATGATTGTCAACGCCGGGCGTGTAGGTCCATTTGATGGAAAACTCTGCGAGGGTCTCCATCCAGCGGAGGATGCGTCGCTCGGAAATTTTGCTCTGTGTTTGCAGGTCCAACAGAGACTTGTGATCGGTGATGACTTCAACCGTGAAGAAGCCGAAGTAATGGCGCCACTTCTGAAGGGCCACCACAATGGCCAGTAGCTCACGCTGGCGAATGGGGTAGTTAGCCTCAGCAGATGTGAGCTTCTTGGACATAAATTCGACGGGACGGCCGTGTTGCTCAAGAACTGCGCCGATACCCTTGTCCGATGCGTCTGCTCTGATGATAAAGGGAGCGTTGTGATCGGGAGGCGCAAGTGTCGTCGCGTTGCATAGGGCTTGCTTGAGAGCGTTGAAAGCATGCTCGTGTGCCTCACCCCATTCAGCGAGGTCCTGAAGCTCCCGCAGGGGCGCTGCTATGTCCTCCATGTTGCGTAGGAAGCGACGGTAGTAGTTCACCGTGCCAAGGAAGCTGAGCAGTTCGGTCTTGGATGAAGGCTTGGCGAGCTTCATGACGGCGTCAACCTTGTCTGGGTCGACGGATATGCCATGGCAGGAGAGCACATGTCCCAGAAACAGAAGGGATGGCTTGAGGAATTCACATTTTTTGGGCTTCAGAGCCAGCCGTTCGTCGCGGAGACGCTGGAACACCCGGCGAAGGGTGCGCAGGTGCTGATGCTTCGTGTTGGAGAAGACCACGATGTCGTCGAGGTAGACAAGAACTCCAGGGATGTCGGCAGTGACACGGTCCATGAGCCTTTGGAAGACAGGTGGGCCGTTAGCAATACCAAATGGCATAACTCGCCAGGCGAATTGGCCGTCATCGCAAACGAAGGCAGTCGTGTCCTCATCTTGCGGGTGTACTCGGAGCTGGTGGTATCCTGAACAGAGGTCCAGTGTCGTATACAGGCGGTGGCCGGCGCATTTTGCCAAGACAGACAGCATATCTGGTAAGGGATAACGATCCTTGATGCTGATGTGGTTGAGGCGCCGGAAGTCCACGCAGAACCGCATGCTGCCATCTTTTTTGCGGACCAGGAGCACAGGGGCTGCAAATGGGCTGGATGACGGCCTGATGAAGCCCTTTCGCAGCAGATCTTTCAGCTGGCGAGAAAGCTCGTCCCGCTCTGGGGGACTTAGCTTGTAGCGGACGTAGGGGGGCGTTTTGGCTCCTGGTTGAAGGCGGATGCGGAGGTCTTCTGGGCGGCGTGGGGGCAGTGAACGAGGCAGGTCGTTGGAGAACACATCCGCATACTCGTGAAGCAAGGTGTCCAGCTCGTGGTCCGGCTGTGCGGGTGTCGGGTCACTGCGCTGCGCCGACACAAGCGCGACGAATACGTCCTCAACTTCGTCCCGACGCACATAGGCAGCCACAGTTGTAGCAGAAACGCATTTGACCGAGATGTCGGTGGAGGGCGTACGTGATGCAGAAGTTGGAGCAGGTTGCGGCTCGGGACGGCATTGTACGCATGCGTGCGAAGGTGACGCGCTGACTGTGGGGGTTGTGGCTGAGGAAGAACAGAGCTGCGATGTTTTACTCACACGGACCGTGTCGTCAACAAAGGAGAGTACCCAGTCGTTCTGGGCTAGCACATCAGTACCAAGCACAGCATCGACATCGGATGGGCATGGAGCAGCAAGCAGCGTCGCTGTAACAGCAGGCACGCCGGGGACCTTGACAGGCATATGAGCGGCGTCACGAGCCACGAAGGTGGTGCCGTTTGGATAGCGCAGCGACACAGGGGTCAGGGCTGATGTAGCATCACGCAGCAGATGTGGTGAGGCGAAAGAAACATCAGCGCCGGTGTCGAGCAGCATGCGACGAGGCTCGCCGTCCAGTTCTCCAGTGACGACTGCGCGCACCGTGGCCCGCTGCGTTGGGGCGCCCACACTGCAGATGCTGAGGCCTTGCACGTCCTCCACGACGTTGATGCTTGAAGGAGTGTGGCGGTCCTGCCGACGAGGGCGTCGGTCACGCTGATATCGCGGGTCACGGCGGTCACTGCGCCAGGCTGGACGCCCACTGTCACGTCGGGCACTTGAGCCGTTGTTGCGTGTTCCACCACGCTGGTCATACTGCTCAGAAGCGCCCAAGTCGAGGGCAATGGAGATGGCGTCCTCGAGGAAGGACGGGCTGCCGAATCGTGAGCTCGCGGCGGGTGGACGGAAAGGCGAATGCCGTTGACGAAGAGTGCGACTAGCAGGTCATCGTTGCCACGCATGCTGGCCGTCGCCACAAGCTTGCGGAACGCGCGGATGTAACCGACAATGTTGCCAGTCTGACGGATTCCCGCTAGCTGCAGGCGCGCACGCCACTGTTGGCTGGGGTCACCGAATGCGGCGATTGCAGACGACTCGAAGTCGTCGAAGGACTTGAACGCACGACTCACTGTCCATTCGCCAAGGGGAAACCGTCATGTACAAGGACGCCATGTCAACCCACTCTTCTTCAGGCACGCG
>NW_004754912.1:955129-957294 GCF_000188695.1 Salpingoeca rosetta | reverse complement strand
GAATTGGGCCAGCGTCGCTAGGACGAGTGTGTGTGTCAAGCGAAGCAGTAGAGCGGCGCGAAGCCACTTGTTTCACGGGACACGTCCGCTGTGCGGTCAGGCGCCGCCTTGTTCGGCCGCGCAGCGAAGGCATCGGCTCGTCGTGCCTGCCGTGCTGCAAGTGTCGCGTAGCACACGCGGCGTTGGCTCCATGATGGGAGTACAGAGTATGGACAAGGCAATGCACGAAGGTGCGTGCAGCGTTTATGAAGCAAGCAGAGTTTGAGGGACTCGAAGCAAGTTTTGGCGCCAAAACAGAAGACGGCCGCAAACGAAACCTACGAACCACCAGATACAAGGCGACCAAAACCACAGGCGTGAGAGACAACGCGTTGGCTCACAAAAGGAACAGTGAGCAAGAGGAAAAGTAAACGCGGGCAACAACAGCACAACACAGCCGGCGTAAGAAGAAGATACGATCAACACGAGTGTGTATGTGGGGCGACGCGCGCGAAGATACAGGGTGACGCGACACCAAATACGTGCTTTCAACAAAGAACAAAGCGAGAGCACAGACACGCGTGTGATGACGAGCACGCTCGTGGACGATGTGAACGTGCGTCCGTGTGTGTTTGCGTGTGGAGAAAAGAAGGGTCGATGCCCGGAGGGGCGGATTGTGGTGCGTGGGAGAGCCCAGCAACACCAAACCGAAATCGCTACCAAGTGTTGTACCGAGATGTCGGTAGTGTAAGTAGTGTAATGTGAAAGTAGACAAGACGAGAGGTGAATGAATCAAACAAACATCAAGTGAACAAACAACAAGTGAGACAGGTGAACAACAAGTGAGACAGGTGAACAACAAGTACACGTGGCAGCCATCTTGCATGCGTGCAAGTTGATGTAAGATTGCATGCATGCAAGTGGTTGGGTATGTTGTGTGAAAGCTGAGTCAGCATTTCACACAACACTTCCTGGATGAGGTCCGCCGTCATCTTGGACAGCGATGGCGGCGGGTCCTCGCGCTCCATGAACCGCATCGCCACATCAAACTCCGCGGGGAGTTCGTTGCGGACGAGGGTGCGCAGGTCGTCCTCCGGGATGGACACGCCGGCAGCAAGGAGCTGCGAGTTGACGTCCGTGATGCGGGACATGAACGTGTCGACGGTGTCCGTGGGCAACCAGGTGGTCGAGGAGAGCTGCTGCCTGAGACGACTGACGTGGTCCTTGCCGCTGCGGATGTAGCGCTCGCGGAGGCGGCGCAGCGCAAGCACACCGGAGCGGCCACGGTTGTCGGTGATGGCCAGCCGCAGCGGGTGTCCCGTCAGGACGCCAAGGAGGAACGCGAAGATGGCTGCGTCAACCTGTGGATCACGGGGATCCAGCAGGCCAGAGGCTCGGGACGCCACCTGCGCTCCTCCGCTC
Source organism: Salpingoeca rosetta (assembly GCF_000188695.1). Lineage (NCBI taxonomy): Eukaryota > Choanoflagellata > Craspedida > Salpingoecidae > Salpingoeca > Salpingoeca rosetta. Next base: position 955,893 of record NW_004754912.1, on the reverse strand, counting down.
GGAGTGGCGGAAGAAGGCAGAGAGGAAGAGGAGGAAGATGGCTGAGCGCCGTGGTCGTCGCCATCGCCCTCGTCGTCGTCATCGTCGTCGTGGTCCCCCGCGTCGTGGCGGGCCCCAGTGCGGCGAGGGCCGCGTTGAGCGCGGGAGCGAGTGCGGGGACCCGAAGCACCGTGGGTGCTTGGGCTCGGCGATGAAGCAGCTGCTGGAGCCTGCCCGTCTCCTTGGTGGTCAGCACCACCCTCGGCGATGATGCCAGCGTCGATGCCAGCGGCGATGAGCTTGGCCTCGACGGTGATGAAGAAGAGGTTGGCATCCTGCTCAGCGCCAGCGAAGACCTTGATACCGTCTGCGCTAATTGAACTGGGTCTCATAATCTGTTGTAAGTTCATGGTGGTGGTGCTGTTGTTGGAGACTTGTGTGTGTGTGTGTGTGTGCTGTGTGTGCAGAGTGTGCTGTGTTGTGTGGGAGATTGTCTTGGCAAGAGGAAGTTGTGTGTGTTTACTTGAGTTGTGAAGCAAACAAGGATGTAGGATGAATGAACACTCCAACAGAAAGAAACAGAGCAGAAGACAAGAATTGTCGACAACGCAAAGTGGTGACGTGGCAGTGTTTGTTGAGAGTTGTGTGGTTATGTGGTGTGTTATGCAAGAGCATGTAACATCGAGCAACCACACAAGCTAAACACTGCACGTGCAACAGGTTGGAGGGAAATCACGTGAACATTCCAGAACACAAGAGAGGTGAATGCAAAGTTGTGGTGTCGT
>NW_004754912.1:947556-949057 GCF_000188695.1 Salpingoeca rosetta | reverse complement strand
GTAGTATATACTACCTTACTACCTACACACTACTACACACACACACACACACACACACACACACACACACACACACACACACACACACACACACACACACACACACAAAGCAACCGCAGCGACGACTTACTAGCAACGCGTGACACTCTTCACGAGGGGATATGCCATTGCTGGTGTCAGGTCTGGGCACTCGCCCACGCAGATTCCCAGGTTGATGTTCGCAACAGAAGAGTGATGCCCGGCAGTGGCAAGACAGCTGGCAAAGGTGCTGCGTACGCTTGTCTTGGACGCCAGTGCCTGGAACGTCATGCGGTTATGCACATGGTGCCAACGATTCGCAGTAGAAAATGCGAGTGAGAGTGTGAAACAGCTGTCAATAGAAGGAGTGCAACAACTCATTGTGGCTCATGAGAGGATGTATCAGGTTGTTTGTTGTATCATCATCTTCTCTGCCCCACTACCGAAACACCAAAACTCACGCGTCCGAGGCAGCCGTCGATTTGGTCCACGCAATCGACTTGGCAAGGCGGCATTGCTGCTGTTGTTGTCGTGGTGGTAGTGGTTGTTTTCGTGGTGGTGGTGGTTGTTGTCGTGGTAGTGGTGGTAGATGTGGCGGTGGTCGTTGTTGTCGTAGCGGCGATTGTGATAGATGTGGTTGTTGTCGTAGTTGTTGTCGTAGTTGTTGTCGTAGTTGTTTTCGTCGTCGTTGCCTTCACCTCTGCAACTGCGTAAACGGTGCAGAAATTGAAGCGGAAGTCCTTGTCGCGCGCGCACTCCTTGACTATGTCCACATGTGCGCTATTGAGCGCTGTCGTGCGGAACGTGTACCCGTTGATCACGTCAATGGTGTCTGCGGTGTCGCCATTGAATCGGCACACGCGCTGAATGTTGCAGTCCTCGTACAGGGCCTGTTTCCACCGTTGGCCAAAGAATGTCAGCTCTGACGACGTTCGTCTGTCTAGCTCCAGGTTGCATCCGACCTTGACCTGTGACACAGCACGCGCATGTGTATGGAATTGCCGTAGAGAATGTGCGATTGTCACGTGGGTTCGGGGTGTGTGCATGTGTGTGTGTGCATGCGTGCGTGTGTGCATGCGTGCGTGTGTGTTGCGCGCGTGTGTGTGCGAATGTATGTATGTATGTATGTATGTATGTATGTGTGTGTGTGCGCGTGAATCGTTGTGTAAGTTAACGCGTTACTGGAAGGGGCGGATGTAAAGTGGGCGCAATTGTAAAGTGGTTGTGCGCGGCAGCATGAGCACACACCACGCTCACTCACGCGCCACACACACACACACACACCTCCATGACGGCGTTGAAGATGGTTTGAGTGCAGGGTTTCAGAGCAAAACAACGTGTGCCGTTGGTGTCTGTGCATTGGAAGGGCTTCAAACAATCTGCACACACACACACACACACACACATACACACACACACACACACACACACACACACACACACACACACACACACACACACACGAGCACGTCGGTAGTTGGGT
>NW_004754912.1:924783-946415 GCF_000188695.1 Salpingoeca rosetta | reverse complement strand
TCTCTGTGTGTGTGTGTGTGTGTGTGTGTGTGTGTGTGTGTGTGTGTGTGTGTGTGTGTGTGTGTGTGTGTGTGTGTGTGTGTGTGTGTGTGATCTTGAGGTGTGACGGCGCCCTCGAGGGTGCTGTACTTGCGGAAGGAAAGAAAATGCGCTGTGTGGCTGGCTCATCACATCATTTCACGCAGCTTTGCTTGGTGTGGGCTTGGCGTTTGCTTGCAGCTTCGCGCCCTCCCGATGTTGTTTCTGTTCCAGTGCATGTTGACCCTCAGTGCGGTGTGGGAGTTTGTGTGCTTTCGCCACCACCCCTCTCAGTGGGACAGACACACACACACACACGCACAACACAACACAACACAACACACACACGCACACACACACACACAACACACGCACACGCACGCACACACACACACACACACACACACACACACACACACACACACACACAGACACACACACACACACAACACTCATTCGCACGTGTGTGTTGCTGCGCAACGATACCCGCACCAAGCGTCGGCAACCACCAGGCATGATGTGATGGTGTGGGCGGCATATCAATATGTTCGTTCACTGTGTGGGACTGTTGTCTCCACCAAGAAGGACAGCACGTAGCTTGCAGCTTCGCCACCTTTGCCGTGTGTGGGAACGGCGTCACATCATGCCACACATCATACACAACTCACCAATTCACACTTCACACAACACACAACAACAAACCACATGCGCGTCACTCTGAAGACTGGCGGTAAACATCTTCTCATGCCTCTCAAAACACACCACAACGCGGGAACATGGGCCAAACGCGCTTGCAACGCGCCCAAACTCGGCACATCGGAGCGCCGAATATTCGACCGCTTGCGACACCATGTGCTGCTTGCTGTGAAGAATATCTGCGGTACCTCCAGCAATTATCGCACCAACAAAAGGAAAGCAAACGAAGAAGAAGGACAGCAGACCAATCAACCAACCAACACAACAAGCAACAAAGCAAGCAAAGGCGCACAAAGACACAACGCAACAAGACAGGCACATATCAGCACATAAGCACCACACACACACACACACACACCCAAAGAGCATGCAGACACACGCACCTGTGATGACACGCGCTCTGTTCCTGACGGTGGCCGTGGCCGTCCTGGCCGCGTCGCTCGGCTTGCGCAAGGGCACAGGGGTTGCCCTTGCTGCGGGACAAGACAACGACCGCAGCAGCGACCCAGAGTATGTGCTGGACGTGATGAACCGAACCTACTTCTATGGCGTGACACGGCCCATGGTGGAGCGGCTGTTGAACCGCAGCGGCATCCCACACTTGATTGACATTCTCGATATGGGTGACGGTTTTGCGCACCAAGACAACACAGTCGTGTTCCTTGGCTACCTTTCCAACGACTCCGACAGCGGCGTGGACGCGTTGCGCGACTATTGGACCGGGTTTTCCACGGCTGCCACCCCGGCCGCACGGCGCTCGGCACTGCTTATTCCGCATGCGCTCGGCCTGATGATACAGCTGCGTCAGTCCGCCAAAGCGCGCGCGTTTGCCCTGGAGCTGCTGGCAGACCTCAACCTGCCGCTTGTCAGCCCCATTCACCGCATTCTGCCGAAGCTCTCCTCGCGGCGCGAAGAACAGGTGGAGGCTGCCGTGGCCTTGGTCAAGCAGCTCGTGCGCGGCCTGGCGTTTGACAACAACAGCGTTGCCATGACTGGTATTGAACGCGTCCGCACGGGTGTGAACGGCCTTCCCGGCAACAGCGACTTGGCAGAGGTGCTGCGAGACATCTCCACAGCCCTGGAGCGTGAAGTGGAGGACGGCATTCATCGAGACCTGGATAATCAACACGGTACCATGCGTGTGTATGTGTGTCTGTATCTGTATGTGTGTCTGTGTCTGTGTGTATGTGTGTATGTGCTTTTATGTGTGTATGTGTGTATGTGCTTTTGTGTGCGTATGTGTGTGCTTTTGTGTGCGTATGTGTGTGTTTACACCTGCGCGTGTGTTTGCAGCTGTGTGCGCATGTACAGCTGTGCGCGTAACTATGTGTGTAGTTGCGCTGGTGTATGTGCGTGTTTACGACTGCGTGCTGCCTGGACGGCACGCACTTGTTTCCAAGTTGCTGTGCTCCCCCCCCACACACACATTTCCCAGCACCTATTCCCCTGCCTGCGTCTGCGTCTGCCTGCGTCTGCTTCTTCTTGTGTTTCTCTTCTGTCCAAAGTCTGCATGCTGCCTTCACGCACTCCGCTTTTCGCGTATCCCGGGTCCCCACTCACATCCTTTCGTCCCTTTGCTTTGAACAGACTACGGGGACGGGTTCTTCTCATTTTCGCCACGCGAGCGCAACGACGAGGCCTTGATCAACATCGGTGACGATGACACGGACGACAGCGAGGGTGAGTGCCAGCGTGCACGCAAGATGTCTTGTGCTGTGTTTTGAGTCCACGCGGAATGACACCATGAGCCATCCGCACACCGCCTTGAAGCGAACTGAGAGATGGAACACACACAGTGCAAGAAATACACACAACACTACGAGCAAGCACACTCATCTATGCACATATACATGCACACCCACCCACGCAAGCACACACAACTACACACATCCACACACACACACACACGCACACAACCACACACGCACACACACACATACACACAATCAAACATACACACACACACACGCACACACACACAAACACGCACACACACACAAACACACACACACACACAAACAAACATACACACACACAAACAAACATACACAAACAAACACAACTACACACGCACACATGCAAGCTCACGATGTTTCTCGCCTCACCAGCGGTACTCGCCATTCAGATGACGTGGTGCCAGCACCGCGCCATCTCCGACCCCTTCACAAGCGAGCTCGTCACAAACATTGCGGACGAAATGTCCGCCATCACCATTGGCGCGCAGGCCTCCTTTGACACCGCGTGCTGCGTGGGGTTCCAGAATGGGGGGCAAGGCAGCCCCTTTGGGTACGAGGGCGACGGGCTAAGTGTCGTCGATAACCAACAAGAGGCCGACAACGTCTTCAACCGCAACTGTGGTCGAGTCAAGGTATGTGCTGTATGCTTGTGACTTGCCTTGTGTTTGTGTTTGTGTTTGTTTGGGATGCAACACAGCGCAATGCACGTCGAATCACCTGCGATGCGCCACCGCCGAGCACACGCTGCTTTCTTTCAAGCTTCTTGCCGTTGTTTCACTCACGCACCAGCGATACTTTTGACACTCATGACACACTCATACGCACATACACACACACATATACACACACAAAGGCGATCAATGCGCTAAACTACTGTGGCCAACCGGCCTCCAACGTCATTGGCTGTGCGCCCGTTGGCGGCGACACGCAGATCCTTGTCCGCCTCGCAAACTACGAGCGCGATGCACGGCTCTGGCTCCATGAGGTGGTGACGTGTTATTCTGCATGCATTTTGTTTCATGTGTGTGTGTGTATGTGTATGTGTGTGTGTGTGTTTCGCCACCCCCCTCCCTTTGCACATCTTGCCTACATGCATTTCTTCCTTCGTGCCGAAGTTTCCCTTTGGAGCTCTCATGCCGTCTCACCCCATCTCTCTTCCTCCTTACTGTTCCACAATTCAACAGACTGGCCACAATGTCGGCCTTGAGCACAACTCGATGAGCAAAGACTTTGTCATGTACCCCACCCTCACCGGCGACTCAAATGGTACATGCACTGGTATACATGTCTTGCTATTCTCCTGTTGGTCAAGTGACATCACCCTCCCACCTCTAACATCCCTTCACCTCTTACCTCTCCAGTTTGTCTCACTCACTCATCTCCCTCACTCTCACCCACCTTGTATAACTCTCTCACACCCCCCCCCCCCTCTCTCCTCACCACCACCACATCCAGACAATTTTGCGCTGACGAGCGAAGAGTGCGGTGCATTCACGTACCCGCCGCCATCTGCAAAGGTGACGAAACAACCAGCAGAGAACCTGACGTGCGATGCAAACGCAACAGCGCCGCCCAACGACAACAACAACAGCGACGGAAGCGGCGGCCTCAACACCACCACATCCTGGGTCATCTTCGGTATTGGCATGGCCATCCTCGTCGCTGGCATCGCGCTCGCCGGGCTCATGTGGAACGACAAGCGCCAGCAGCCGCCGCCACCCATCCACTCCGAGGTCTGATCAAAGCACACGCCACAGCAACCAAGCAACCAAGCAACCAAGCAAGCATCGGGAACAACTGCAGCTTTGAGGCAACATGGCATGACATGATGCCTTCTCTGCTCCTATTCCCCTTGTGTTTGTGTAGTTACATGGGGTTTGTGTCGCTTGCTGTCGTGGAGTGTGATTTGTTACAACCCACTCCGCTCGCAACTGTGGTGCACAATCTTAAGTCTGTTGACCCACATTTGTTTTTCATGCCCTCCCTCCCCTTTATGTGAGCATTCAACTGTGCTGTTTGATGTGTGTCTTGTTGGCGGACACGTGTGTGGACACCATGTGAGAGCACGCACACACATCAAAGTAATACTGACAACTGTCGTCCAACAGCGCACACAACTCAAATCACTTGAATGGAAAACTCACGATGTCGATGAGCGAGAAGGGGGTGCTGCATTGAGACGATGAAGAGAGAACCAGCCACAAGAGGAGATTCGTGTTTGTTGCAGCATCATAGATGCCTTCCCTCACCCACCCTGTCTACCAGACGGTTCATCCAAACGCAATGCCTCTCATTACGAACAGGAGCTTCGTTTGTGATCCAACTTATTTCTTGTTCGTCATTCACAGAGCCGGAGTGCTGGGGTGGCAAACCACACCACCGCTGCACAGCAGACAGAGAGACAAGGGGGTTGATCGAGCGCTCTCGTTCCGCCACGTACAAATCAACAGGAAGGGCAAATCAACCATTAGCATGCAGGCATGCTCACGACAACACAACCAAAAAAAAAAAAACATGCAGGTAAGGCAGCAAACCAAGCCACTTTACCACAGTGACCTGCAACTCAGACAGCATCACACAGACTACCACATGAATCAGAGCAATCATACGAGACAAGCGCCAAAACGAACAAAAAACAACGATACGAGAAGTGCGCAAACACAAGCAACAGAAGCACATACACACGCGGTCGCAATTACAAACAAATACGACATTGTGTTTCTGAGCCATCAAAGGTGCACGCGTCGAATGCGACGATTCTGCTGGTCCACAAACACAATTGCGCGTTCGCCAATGTCGTAGGCGACGCTGACGGGTGAGCGGAACTTGGTGGCGGTTGGATCGTTCCCGTCGCCGTTGAAGCCTCGACTGCCCGTGCCTGCAAGCACGGTCACCGGGGAATCATCGCCGTTCAAGCTCACAGACCGCAGCACGTGCTTGTTTGTGTCTGCAATGACCAGCGTGGTGCCCTCTGCATTGACAGCAACGCCTTCAGGGTGGTCCAGATTCGTCTCAAGCGCAGCAGTGGTCGTGCTGCCGTCCACATCACCGCCGTAGCGGCCCGTGCCAACCAATGTGTCGATGATGTTGTCGCTGTCCAGATCAACGTAGCGGATGCGGTTGTTGCCCGTGTCAGCAATGTACAAATCACCCGCACCGCGAACAGCAATGCCCGTGGGCGCGTTGAGCCACGCGGTTGTGGCTGGGCGGCCGTCACCGTGGTATCCTTTGCGGAAGGGCGTGCCAGCAACGACGTCAATCACAAGGGAGCGTCGGTCCACACCGTACACAACATGGTTCTCCGTGTCGGCAATGTACAGCGTGCCGCGGCTGTCGAACGCAAGGCCATGCGGGGAGTGGATCTGCGCCGCGCGACTTGAGCCGCCCATGCCACGATGGCCGGCCTCGCCCGTGCCGACAAACACAGACAGGACGCCCGTGCTTGCGTCCACGACGCTGACACGGTGGTTGCCCTTCTCCGAGATGTACACGTTGCCGATGGTGTCGACGGCCACGCACGTGGGGCGGTCCAGCTGCGCAGCTGTGGCCAGGCCGCCAACGCCAGCGGACCCGCGGGTCTTGGTGCCGGCGATGGTGGTGATGGTGCTGCCGTCACGCGAGATGCTCACGACGCGGTGGCGGATGGCAATGTACGTGGCGCCCGTCACGTCCACGGCAACGCACTCGGCCTGGTTGAGGCCCGTTGCTGTGGGGTCACTCGACCCCGTCCAGTCCACCAGGCCGTTGCCGGCGATGGTTTCCACAGTGCCGGTCACCTGTGTGGTGAAAGTGACTTCTGTCGTCGTCGTCACAGTGGTAGCGGTTGAGCGGGTGCTTGCCTCAAAGCACAGGCACACCTGCCAACAGTGTGCGTGTGAGTGTGTATGCGCGCGCGTGTGCGTGTGAGCGTGTGTGTGCATATGTGTGTACATGTGTGTTTTGTGGTGAAATGAGAGGATGCTTTAAGGGCTGCAGTTGCCACGGTGCTTGTAGTCTGATCCTGGCCGTCGGTGTACCCGTACAGTCATGGCCACACAAGATCACATCAAGCATACACACATGCACACGCACAACATTACACATTCAAACCCACACCCACCCACATACACACGCACACAACACGTGACGTACATTGCGGCAGCCCTCGTGCTCCTCGAAGAAAGAGGCGTCCAGTCCTTGTGATGCACAATGCGCTGAACAGTCATCCTCTTCTTGAGTAATCTCGAAGCGTTTCCTGCACCCGCACGTGCACACCTGCAATTGACCAAGTTACATGCACACGCGTTGCACGTGCACATTGGACGATGTAAGCAGCATGTGTACATTTGCAGCATTGCTGTGGCGTGGGACGCATGGCCTGCACACCAGCTTCTTCTCTTCTGTGTTACCGCTGCATGCTACATGAATGCGCGTGAATGTACGTGAATGCATGAAAGTGTGCACGTGCGCGTGTACACTTGTACGTGTGCGTGAAACCTCACCCGCGTGCAGCCGCCGTAGGTGGCCATGAAAGTCGAGTCCTCGTTGTTACGCTCACAACGTTCGCGGCACGTGGCCGGATTGAGGGAACGGCTCAGGCCTTCACACGCGTTGACGGTTGTGGGTGATCCAGTCGTGGAGATGGCTGGAGGTCGAGGAAAGAAACACGGCAAGATGGCAACACGGAAGACGTGTGAGACTGACGCAACAGAAGTGAAACACGTGACACGCCCGCACATGAACTGCGCTGAGGTTGTGATATGATATGATGCAGTCACCATGCATGTAGGAATGCTGGTCACAAGAACATTACAACATGCTGCAGGATCGGGCGGATGAGACAACAACAATAAAAGAACATTGTCAACAGTCCTCAACTCACGTTGGCAGGTCTTTGCGACGCCAGACCACTCTGCTCGGCCGTTGGTGATGGAGCATGTGCGGGACGTGTCGCCAGAGGCGGACAGCTCATACCCATAGTTGCAGCTCTCGTACGTGCACGTGTCACCTGTGCGTTTATGTGTGCGTTTGGGTGTGTGACTCTAACGTGTGCATGTCACGTTCCCTCCTCACACACATGCACACACACAAAAGGAAGTTGCAGTGAACAGCATTGACTATTACGGAGAGCACAGTAGCACGTACGCTCGCACACATACACACGCACGCGCACATACCTTTAGCACCAGAGCACGTGCCAGACGTCGCGCCATTTGTCAGCGTTAGAGCACCGCAGGACAGCTCTGTCGACGGGGTGGTGGCCAAGCAATACGGTTGAGATTGGGGGTGATGTGTGAAATGTTTGCGGGTCACCATGAACTACAACTGCCGCTTCTCCTTCCTTATCTCGTCACATTGATTCACATTGTATGTTTCAACTCACGCCTGCACTTGGTTCCCCCGACGGAGTAGAAGCCATCCTCCTCGCGACAGCGGACCTGCCAGTGTTCAGACACAACACGACCAGAATGAAGGCCAGAACAGACTCGCAAAACGAGTTCACGCGGGTACGTTCTTGGCAGACGCGTAACCCACGTGACTCGACGCAGTTCATGCCATCATTGCTCACATACACAAACACACACACGCACGCACACACACACGTGTGCCAATAGAGGCAGGACGTACGTCGCACACGCGAACTTGAGGGGAAGTTGAGTCCGTGTTGTAAATGCCTGAAAGTTGAGTCATGTTGAAAGAAACGCTCTTATGAGCACAACACGCCAACGTTGGGTGTCGAAGCAGAGAAGGGCTGTGATCACAATCTGCAAACAGACGTATCACAGCAGCGCTACTCACGCACACACGCACACACACATGCACACACACACGCGCGCGCACACACACATGCACACACACATGCACGCACACACACACACTCACACACACACACGCACGCACACATGCACGTGAGCATAACACTGACCTGCAAAGACTGATCCCTCGGGTGCCAGGATGCTGTAACTGCCGGAAAGTGTATCACCAAGCGTGCAGTCAACAAGCTCTGCGCCAGCCAGCAGCGAGCAATCATACACGAGGGTTGACCCCTTCTTGGAGACGCCGCTAACGGCTAAGATTGAGGGTCGGGGTACAGCACATGTTCATGTCTCAGATGGGATGAATTGTGCATGATTTGCAAAGCCATCACGAAGCAGTGGCTGTTGTCCTTGGCTCAATCAAATACACACGCACGCCCACTTTCACACGCACCGACACACGAACGACGCACCATAGGTGTCGAAATCGCAGTACTGGGCCGTGTTGCCGCTCACGGTTAGTGTCTCTGCGGATGCGTAGATGCGCTTGGAAAGAGACGCTCCCGCGTCTTGGCACAGAATCTCGTACGTGTCTGTGCCTGCAGGCAAGCAACAATGGTGAGGGCATGATAGCATCACCAGCAGTGACAACGACAACGGTAATGGCAGATGCTAATACGCATGAGACTGACGGGTGCGAAACTAAATACGGATAAGTGCCAACGTGTAGTGCTGCAAACGATGAGATATAACTGCAACTGCAGGGCTCACCGGAGGTGTAGTAGAGGCCAGTGATGGCCTGACCGGCAGCACAGGCAATGGTGAAATTGGTCCCTCCATCACCCTCAATCGTTTCTGTACCAGAGAAGGAAAGGGAGTGCGACAGAGAGTGTGTGAATGTGTGTGTGTGTGTGAATGTGTGTGAGCGGTGTGACAACTCAACAACACACACGCGCGCTTCCTCAACCACACACACACACACATACACAAATATATACAGTGACTGCTGCGTACCCAAACATGTCTTCTCGTCGCCGTCCCAGTATGCCGTGTCTTCGTCTTGAATGCATGTGCGTGACGAGCTGCCGCCAATGCCAAACACAAAGCCGTCATCACAGCTATCGTAGACACAGACGTCGCCTGACGGGGAAAAACCAGCAACACCAACAACGTTTCACATGAGACAAGGTCTCGAGCAGCAACTCAGGATAGAAGATAAGGCCGTGCCTTCTACATCGTCATATGCACATGGCAGCCAAGCCTCCCCATCCCTTTCTTACCAACGGTGCCAGAGCAGGACCCAGACACGCTGCCGTATTCCAGCGTCAGCGTCGGGCACATCACCTCTGGCAGGCACGTGATAGCACGCAAGAGTAACAATGCATAGGAAATGTGCGAAACAGCATGAGTGCACAAACGACCACAACTGGATGCTTGGATGAGCACCTCGTCGCCAAACAAGCAGGCACACACACACACACACACACACACACACACACACACACACACACACCTGTGCATGTTGCGATGGTTGCATCCCAAGAGGCGGAGTGTCCGTCCGCATTGAGTACACATGTCGTGGTTGTGCTGCCAGATGATGATGGCCAATACCCGGTGTCGCAGGTGAAACTGCACTCGCCACCCACAGTGCCGTCGCAAGTGCCACTTGTTACACCATTCTGCACTTCGATGCTTGAGCACGTCACCACTGCAACCCAAATAGAGACGTCGTGGTGGTATTAGTAGTGACTATGGGGAGACACACATGGTGCTCATTCGTGACACGTTGGTGTCGTGGAGCAAGAATGACATGGCGCGCACAGACTGTGCAAACTGATCCCTTGCTCCCCGCACGCATATGCACACACACACACACATTTACATGCATCCCTCTCTCTCCGTCCATCTCTCACCTTCGCACTGCTTGGATGTGCCAGACCAGGCAGCGACGCCGTCCGTCACACCGCACGTGCGACGAGTGGAGCCGCCAGACGACAGCGCATATCCAGTGTCACATTCATCGTAGGTGCACGTGTCATCTGTCATGACATGAAGTGCATGATTGTGTAAGATTGTGTATGATTATGCAGGGCGGTATAGGACACGCATAGTATAACGTACATAACATTGTATGTTGCTCTCGGATCAGTCTGACAAGGCACGATTCCTTGTTGATTGTTTGCAGTTACAGGTTGCTCACCATAGTTGCCGCTGCATTCGCCAGTCGTCTGCCCGTTCGCCAGCACGATTTCGCCGCAGTCAACCGCTGGAGAATGCATCAAGTTGAACGCGAGTGATGCGATTACGCAGAGCAATGTGTTCCATGTGAGCGGATGGTGCAGAAGTACAGTTGCATCGTGCTCGTATCCGACTCCACCTACACCCGCCCGCTCATATTCACCCACACACAGTCTGCCTCCTTCACACACACACACACACACACACACACACACACACACACACACACACACACACACACACACACTCTCTCTCTCTCTCCCTCTCCCCCTCTCCCTTAACTGGTTGCGTACAATCTTACTAATGCATGTGCGCTCGGAGCCTGTCCACTCAGCCACAGCGAGCCCGTCAGAATCTGTTGTTTCTGTGCAGGTGCGAGTGAAACCGCCACTGGCCTCTGTTGGCGACAGCACAAAGCCGTCGTTGCAGCCCCGCTCGCATGTCGACCCTGCCAGCGATTGTCGATCCATGACACACGTGCATGTGAGGGGATGCAACAACATCACACTTTTGTGGCATCACCCATTCCAACGCTAACATTGCAGTGGAACACACACACACACACACATACCCACACGCACACACACGCGCGCGCAGTCACATACACACACAGAGCCATGGCCATTACATTGAATGATCACATTCACTCACCAAGCGTGCCCGTGCACGTGTCGCCCCGCCATCCATTCGTGGGAGCAGTCAATTCAGAGCATTCCAGGACTGTCACCGCAAATTCATGGGGCAAGTACGGTGTCGATGTGAAGAGAGCGTGTGAGTGACACAACAAACACAGAAGACAAAGACCGACGGGCAAGTGTAGGAACGAAGGAATGTCAATCCCACATAATCCTCCAAAGACACTGCATGCATTCATTTTAAAATCAAGCCACGCACGTTCACAGTAGGGTTCCGTTCCTGTCCAGCCGTCTGCGGTGCATTCGCGCGAGAAGGTGGTGCCGCGCAGGGCGTAACCAGAAGGGCAGGAGTAGTACGTGCACACGTCACCTGTGACGTGAATGAATATGCATGCATGCAAGCATGTGTGTGTGTGTGTGCGTGTAAGCGGAATCAGCGGCAGAAGACGTGACAGAGTGACACAGCAAGTCGATCTGTTTACGTGGGTGTGATGCAGGCAATCATAAGAGCGACGAAGGATGCTGGTGCGTCATCACCGTAATTGCCGCTGCAGCTGCCAATGAGGGTAATCTGTGAATGCGTCAGCCTGTTGCAAGTGATTGCTACAGTGGATGCAAGCCAACATTTCGCGCGACCGAGGGTGAGTAAAGATGCGTGTGTTTCAACAAAACAACATGGGCAACCAAACACAGCACACGCAGCATACTTCCACAAACGAGAACAAAAGTATGGTCTCACACACACAATCACACAGAACACACACACAACACATACTGTGCATTTGCCCAATGTTTCAAGCCCTCGTTGTAACTTACGTTCACATGTGATGTCTGCACCAGACCAGGCACCATCAGCGTCACACGTGCGCGTTGTCGCTGCGCTGCTGAATTCGTATCCGGTGTTGCAGCTCTCAAACGTGCATTCATCGCCTGCGACGTGCAAGCGGCCAAGCCAGGCGGACAAGCATGTGGATGACGTGTTATTCCTTGGACACAGCAGTTCGACTCATGGACCCGAACAAGAAGGGTTTCGCGCACCGACCTTCAAATCCGGTGCAATCACCCGAGATGGTGCCATGGGTGATCGTCAACTGAGGACACACAGGCTCTGTCGACATTGGACACAGCTATTCTAAGTGAGCCTGGGCGCGTCCACGGTGCTTGGAATGACGAATTACTCCGTTCCGCACAGAGGGCACCACAACATCACGCGCACAAAACCGCAGGCAAAGAACCACACGCACACAACGGCATGCACACACACGCACGCATACACAGACACACGCACGCATACACAGACACATGCACACAGACACACACGCATACAGCGCAAACGCACCGCTGCAATACCCGTCGCTGTTGAGCATGGTGCCATCGACGCATTGTGGCTGCGCAACGCATGCAAAAAGTACATGTGAATGACAATAACATGCACAAATCCACCATCATGATTGCGCATCAGCTGGTCAGCCAGCAGATCAGTTGAGCTTGACACTGGTCAGAGCAACGTGTGTCTTTGGCACCCACCTTGCACTCAGTAAAGGTCCACTCGCGGTCACTTGTGGAAGAATCAAATGTGGATGTCAAACCTGTGAATGAAAGCAGATGCACGAGACAGCAAGATGGTGAGCGAGCAGAGTACCATGCACGTATTCGACAGGTCGTGTGGGTGGTGGTGATGCTGCAACACCGAGCAGAGGCAGTACAGCCTCTCTCGACGACAGAGGAGGCGGGTAAACGAGGAAGCACACGAACTTGTGATGACATATGCGCCGGAGCTTGTTGAGAAGTCAAAGTCTGCGCCAGCAGCATTGACAGCCACAGCGCCGTTGCAATTCACGGCGGAGATCTCGGTGTTCTCATAGCCAGTGCACTGGAACGAGTACACGCGGTCTTGAAACGACGAAACATAGGCAGACTTCACGCCAGTGATGTCTGCAAACAGGATATGGAGCGCGAATTGAAGACAGAGATGAGAGAAATGCTGTGGAGCGCCACAACACGTGAATGTGGACACACGTAGAGCGTGCAAACAAGCAAATGCGTAAAGCAGGTACAATCACGCACACACACACTTGTGCAAGCTGCACCTGTCTTCCAGCAAAGCATGCAAGAGTCAGCGCCATGCATGCGTTGCACGGGTTTGTAACCCGACCGTGTCCCACGCTCGAGTCACAACTATCATCGCCCCCGGCTCCCCAATTGACTGACATGTGTTGCTTGGGCAGGAGACGGTGAACGCTGTCCCAAGCTTTCCATAGGCGGGAGTGGACCAGGTCTGGCTGGTGATAACCTGCCCACCGCTGGTTGGTTTCGTGCACGTGAAGGCCCAGCGACGGTCTGTGCTGCTAGCTGCAAACTGTGTCGAGATTGTCGTGATGGCGGTGGAGGTCTCGCAGTACGAGCCAAACGGTTCTTGGTAGTCAGCGACAAAGTTCCCGTTGGTGATGCCACTCGGGGACAGCGCTGCCAAGGAGAAAACGGGATGCACGGGGGAAGAAGTTGGACAAACACACACACACACACACACACACACACACACACACACACACACACACACACACACACACACACACACACACACACACACACGCACGCACACACACGCAGACAGACGCACACGTGTACATACACAATGGTAACAGTGAGAACAATCAAGAACCAAAAGGCTGGTGTAGTCGCGTGAAGTTGCTCCGCGGCAACATGACAGGAAGCTGCTGCACACATGGCCTTGTCACATGCCCATGCATTGGTACGGCCGACACACAGACAGACAGACAGACACACACACACACACACAATCACACATGCATGTGCGCGCGATGATATCTTTGCGCAGATTTTCATTCAATCTTACTGGTGCACACTCGGGGAACGTCGCTGTTGACGTAATCGCCAGTCAGGTCGCACTCCACTTCGCACGTGGTGATTTTCCAACGACGATCCCACTCACTAACACGCGCAATCGATAAGGGAGAAATGCGTGAGTCATGTGTGCAACGCATGCGCTGTACGAGCGACATGCGCTCGACACACGCGCACTACGCACAAGCATGTCTACACCGCGTACACGTACACACGAAAATGCACACACACGCACACACAGGAATACATGTTCTTACAAAACGGTGTCGGTGTATTTGCTGTACAAGCCAGTGATGATCTTGTTGGTGCCAGTGATGTCGTAGTCAAGGTTGCCCGTCCTCGAGTTTTCATAAGACGCTGTGTTGACAAGCAGGTGCGATTGTCATGTAAGGACGTGTGTGTATGTGTGCGTGCGTTTGTGGATGCGTGTGTGTGTGTGCGTGTGTGAAGGTGTGTATGTGTGCGTGCGTGTGTGGAGGTGTGTATGTGTGCGTGTGGATATGTGCGTGCGTTTGTGGAGATGTGGATGCGTGTATGTGTGCTTGTATGTATGTGTGTGTAAATCGCACTGAAACCCCGTTCACTATGCAACAGCCAACTTGTTTCAAGCACCCCTCTTATGACAAACGATACAGGCATCAAAAGTGACACAAGGCGAATTGCATGAAGCGCACATGTTTGTGCACAGTTGAGCAGTTGAACGTTGTTCGGTCGACGGCAGGTGTACTTCCACAAGCGGTCCACACTGCTGTATGTCGATTCAAGCTTCTCCATGTCTGAGTGCGCACAGATTACGATATTGGGTGAGCGTTGAATGCACACAATACCACGAGAGTGCAAGGAAATGAGGGGGCAGGATGGGATCGGGCACAAGAGAGCTCACGTTCCTTGCTCTCAAACAGACACGCACTTACAGTAGCCGCTTGCACAGTCGTAGTTGTTGTTGCTGTAAAGGTCGCGAACGTCGTAACCACCACTGCTCTGCGTGTCGCTGGAGGCGGTGCCAATCGGGGCACAGCTGAAGTCCCAACGGCGATCATACTTGTTGTCGCTGTATTTGCTGGTCATGTAGGTGAGGCCTTCTCCCGTATCGCAGCGGAAGTACACGTCCTCCAGCTGTGTGGTGATGTTGCACAGTTGCATGTTCACAAGCTCAGTGTGTGTGTGTATGTGTGTGTGTTGTGGAAGAAGATCGCCACCACATAAACAGTCACAATGCACAGAAAGGAAACCAACAATCGCGGAAAGGGAAGAGCTGCCGCCCTGCTGTCACTCACATATTCGTTGACGTATGCTTCGGCTGGCTGCATGTAGATGAGTGCGGCAATGAGCAGCGTTGCAGCCACAGTCGACATGGCCGAAGCACTGCCGCGGTTGAGCATGACTGAGACTGACGTTGTTGTCATCCCACTCTTCTCACCCTGAATAATGGGCTGCGAAGCAATCAAAGGTGCGGAGGGCAGGGGAAGACAGTGTGTGCTTCCTGTGTTTTGCCTGCAGGCAACACCAAGACCAGGTGCTGCTGTTGTGGCGTGCTGCCTGGTGCGAGTGTATGCGTGTCTGTGGATGTGGATGTGGCGGAGAAAATGCAAGTGGCTCGTTTGTTAGCTGCTGCATGTGGGCTATTGTATTGTGTGCTCGTGTTGGCTTTGCTTGGTGGTTGGATGGTCATAAGGCGTTGTCTCACCAATTAATACATATATCCCCTGTCTCCTTCGCCTCATCATGGGTTCACACACGAAACGCACCGAAACGATGCAACGATCTCGCCACCGTACTCGCTTGCTTGCTGGCCAACTGACGGTCGGACGGTGCTTAGTTGCTTGAGAATGGGAGATTTCTGACGACGATGGGGGTGCCACTGCTGTGCTTGTGTTCGTTGTCAAGAATCTGGGGGGGGGGGGGAGGGACAGGATGAGCGACACCAACCGTTAGTAGGCCGTTGCACATGTGTTACATTTCATTTGTGTGACGGTAACATAACCGTTTGTGCTTTCGCTGGCTCCGACCGTCGTCGCTTTTTCCTCACAACAACCTGATGTGACATAACTGAGCGTCGTCATTTTGTTCCCTCTCTCGTTGCTCGGCGAACACCGGAAAGGCCGTCCCAACCATCAAGCGGGAGAAGGCAGTGGCAGCGCGCCTGAACGTTGGTGGTCTGCTGGCTTGGTCGGCGGTGTTGGGATGGCGTGCAGAACACATCCAAAATGTGGCGAAGCTGAAAGTCAGCTTTATCTTGGAAGAATTTTTCGTCAGTTCCGGCCACGTTCGAGTTGTGTGCCAACTTGCGCATCACGAAATACACATCCGTAACCGTCGTCATGAAAGGCTCAAGGCTGCAGTTTGGACACCCAACACAGCACCCAACAGAGTGCCCACTGGCTGGCACACTACAAGGTAGAGGGAGGTTTTCTCTGCTTGTGTGTGGTTGCTGACTTTGTTGGCAACGGTTCGTGTGCTTGGTGGTTGTGGAAGCTGACCTGGTGTCACAAAGCAAACAGCAGCAGCAAGGAGGAGCAGAACCACCAGTTGCAACCTGCTCACAACGACCCACAGCAGCACAGCTTGGTCATTTTCTTCTTCTTTGCAGCACAGCTTCCTGCTCGCTCCAAGTTCTGCCAAGACTAAGACGCACCAGAGGCCAACACACAAACACTGCAAACCGCACGCCTCCTCCCTCCTTGCCTGCAGGCACGATGTTGGTGCGTGTGCTTGCAGTTGTGGTCGCCTGTGTGGTGTCTACCACCCTCGCAGAGCTGCCGTTTGTGAACGAGTATCATGAGACACTGAACATGGAGTGCTCTGGCAGCACTGGCATCAAATCCCTCTACTCCACCCACCAAGACAACAAGGTGAGTCTGGGATGGAAGGATGGGAGCAGTCTTGCAGTCTTGCTTGTGTAGGTGAATCGTGCTGTTGCTGTTGATGCGGCTGTTGGTGCTGTTGTTGCTGCTGCGTGTTATCCATTTGCTCAACGCATGTACTACCTGGTCTACAAACCCTCACGACACGCCCTCTGCTCACTCACGTCGTGTGCGATTTGTTCTGTTTCGCTTCCGCTCTGATTGCGGCATGCAGAAAGATCGGCGGTGGGGCTTTGAATGCCTCAAGTACGGCGCACCGGAGGAAGGCACAAGCATGTACAGCAGCAGCTTCGAGAACAACTACGATGACCCGCTCGACTACTCGTGCCCGAACAACTACTGTATGTCATGGGAGATTCTCGGCCTGTTGTGAGCGCCTGCTCTGTTGTGTCTGCCTGCAATTGCTTGTGGTTGCCGAGCTAAGCGCAATGTAGTGGCACCAGCAATCTGCTGCCGACTCAGCGGCTTCCTCTTTGCACAGGTTGCCCTTACTCTGCCTTCTGTCTTGGTTGGTCGTTACCACATTCACTCACACACACAACCACAATCACTCCGTGTCGCATTCTCCATCCCACAGACGTGTACCGCATGTACTCTGAGTACGACGGCAACCCTGATGATCGCGTGTGGAAGATTGGCTGCCGCAAGGCCGTCGGTGCCACCCTGTCCTCATGCAGCTTCACTGACGACTACATCAACAGCTGGGGCAAGCCCATCGACTACTCTGTCGACAGTCGCAAAGTCCTTGCAGGCACGTTGCTCGGAGACGACTCTCTGTGCTGACTGATGAGATGCAAGGCTGGGAAGCTGCGCAGTCTGGTGCCTTGAGGGCTACTTGTTGCTTTTGTTGTCGAATGGGTGAACTATGCGGTGATACATGCGTCAACAAACGCCTTTGCGTTCACATTTGCATCCTCACATTCTGGTACCTCAATTCGCATTCTTCTGATCCCCCTCACACACACGCACACTTCACAGGACTGTACTCTGTCCACAATGATCGAGATGAGGACCGAAGGTGGCGCATTCGTACGTGCACGTTGGATTGCGACGAAAGCAGCGGCTACATCGAGGATGACACGAGCGACTGGGGATGCACAGGTGAGCCCAAACAGCACGTGCACACGTGCCTTGAGCCCTATGCCCGCTGTTGCTGCACTGCAGCGCCGCTCGCATCTCTGTGTGCTACGCACGCGCTTGGAACACAGAGAAGTCACATCACCAAACCTGTCGCACACACGCACACGCACACACACGCACATATGCCTCTTTGGTTTGATAATCATCCATCGTTGTGTTCTTTATCTTCTTCGCAGTTGTGACCTGTCCCCCGCTCACACTCACGAATGGTGTTCTGAGCGGCAGCTGTGACGGCGACTTTGGTGAGTGAGCAGTCACAAAGACAGTGATGCGTGCATGCATGCTATGCTGGTTAACGATATGGTGGTGCCTGATGCGGTCCTGGCTGCATGCGCAGAATGTCTCCTCCAATCCATCCAAGCACACTGCTGTGTTGCCTTGAGTCTTGCCACTTGTTGCATTTGAACACCAATATCTTCAGCCTCACCTCACGCTACACGTGTTGTTGCCGTCGTTGCATCATACAGGCGATCAGTGCAGCTTCAGCGCGTGCAACAGCGGCTACGAGGTGTCAGCTTCCGGCACCAAGGGCGCACGCCAGTGCGGCATTGTCAGCAAAAATGGCGTCTGGAGTGGTTCCGCCCCAACTTGTGACGGTGTGTGCGTGTGTGTGTGTATGTGTGTATGTGTATGTGTGTGTGTGTGTGTTTCGGTGTGTGTTTCTGTGTGTGTTTCGGTGTGTGTTTCTGTGTGTGTTTCTGTGTGTTGTGCCTAACATATGCACCCACCATCTCGAATTGGGACCTTGGACCTTGTTGCCGCTGTATTACTCATCATCCACCTCTGTGTGTGCTGTGTGTTTGCATCAATCACTCCAAATACAGACATCAACGAGTGTGTGACAGGTGCTCACGAGTGCGTTGCGCCGGCCGTGTGTGTCAACGACGATGGCTCATACCACTGCGAGTGCGACTACGGTCCCCTCTCATCAGATGGCAAAAGCTGCGATTGTGAGTGCAGGTTTCGCAAGAACGTGTGAGTGTGTGTGTGTGTGTGTGTGTGTGCGTGTGCGTGTGCGTGCGTGTGTGTGCGTGTGTGCGTGTGAACGTGAGACTACGTGTTTGTACGTGTTACATGTGAGTTGAGTTGTTTCTGACTTTCACCCGCTCCTGTCATATCATATCGCGCCCCCTGTCACCATTGCTGATACTCTCAGTGGCGGGACCAAAAGCAACGTACACGCTCAACTCCCACAGCTTTGAACTAGCGATCACGGACGCCGATGAGTTTCCCACTTACGAGGTGCATACGGTGTTGCATTGCTCTTGTGTCACTGTTGCATTAGTGTCGCGTCATCATACACAGTGCATCACGACAACACACACATGCATAGTACATCACGACAATACGCACCCGCACAACAACACACACACACACACACACACACACATATGCACATACACACATGCACACACACGCACACATCGTGACTCACGGATGGTTTTCCGGTGTACCTCGCCTCTCTCGCAGGTGACGGTGGCTCAATGGTCACTCGATCTGTCGCAGGCAACAGAGCTGCCAGGCTACCCGGTCCAGTACACGTCGCCCCTCACCAATTTTGAAGCTTCAGACCTACAGCCTGGTCGCCGGTTCCAAGTCACCATCACCCCGTACGACAGCGACGACGCAGCAGCGACAGACTACGTGTTTGTTGGCGGCACGTCCGCGGGTGATCTTCGAACGACGTGCGGATGCCTTTCCGGTGACACAACCGGCGCCCCATCGAGCCTTGAGCTCTCGCAAGAACGCGGCATTGTCGAGTTTACGTTCACAGAACGCGGCCTTGTCGAGTTTACGTTCACAGACCAGAGCTACTGCGAGTCCGGCTTCAACTTCTTCAGTGCGGCACAACCCACAACCCACAGCTGGTGTACGACGACCTCACCTTGCAGAAGGAGGGTGCGTTTAGGTGTGGTGTGCACGTACGTGTACTTGTATGAAAGTGTATTTGTGTGTGTGTGTGCGTGTACTTGTATGAACGTATTCTTGTATGATGTGTGTGTGTGTGTGCGTGCGTGTGTGTGTGCGTGTACTTGTATGAACGTATGCTTAGACGATGTGTGTGTGTGCGTGCATTGTGCACTGTATGCATTCATGTTCACCAATTCTGTCGTTGGATCGTTGTGCCGGCACGTGCACACGCCTTACGCTTCTTTCCGTACTCACACCCCTGTCTTTCACTTCTTCGAACTCCAACAGACATTTACAAGCCGCTGGATGAAGGCACAAACCACGACCTGCCGGAAGGTGAGGCCTTGTGTGCCTGCTATGCTTTTACCCCGTCTGACTTGATGAATGCGACGCGCTGGCATGTGAGTACACATGTCAGTGTGCATGCACGTGTGCAGTTACTTGCCTTTGGGAACACTCGAGCTCACCAGCACACTACCATCTGCGATGTCGATAACGCTGTGCTTGCTTCATAGGCACGTTCTTCTTACTGCTTCACACCGGTTCTTCGGAAGGCGACAAGCGGTTCGCCTTCCCATCGGAGCTGGCCATCGGTGCGTTCAAGTGTAATGGTTCACATCTTATGCGCGCGCACACACACACACAAACACACACACGCGCATGTACACACGCACGCACGCACGCACAAACACACACACACACACACACACTTCATGATCTCACACAACCACTCGTGTGTCTGCGTTCCGGTGGTTGCGCAGGTGAGCACTTTACGTCCACGTCCACGTCGTCTTCCACATCGCAGTCAACGTCAACGTCAACCTCCACTTCCACACAGACAACGACCACAACCACGACCACAACACAGGCAACAACGACGACGCTCAACCTCGCCACCCTCAACGACACGTTCATCGCGTCAACAACGAGCACGCTTCCTGCCACGACCACGACAACGGTGGCTGATGACTCTGACGCATCGGCAGACGCGGCAACTGCGCCGTCAACGGGGCGGGTGGAGCGTGTCTACCCGTCCGGCATTGAGTCGGCCGTGACCAGCAAGCAGGAGTGCTTTGACCTCTGCGAGGACCGAAGCGAGTGGTGCATTGCGTTTGTGGTGCAGGAAGATCTGAGCGGTCAGCTGTGGTGCCACCAACTGAAGCTAATCCGCACCACCAAGCTCGACGGCAACGACGTGTCGGCAGATTCGTACGAGCGCGTGACTGTGAGCGACACGGGAGTGAGTGGCAGCTATTTGCTCGCCACAGGCATTGACGCGTGCACGGAGCTGTGCTCTGAGTCCTCTTCCTGCGAGATTGTGTTTGCTGGCGACGGGTTTTGTGCCATGGCAAACACCATGCAGACGACATCTGTGAGCCCTAGCTCGTATCATGAGAGCCTCATCATTCGCTCCCAGAAGCACCGCTATGTTGGGTCTGCGCCTGGCTCGTACAAGCAATACTGCGTTGCAGCCACCAATCCCATCGATTACACCGCTCTCGGCTACTACTCCACACGCACCTGCGCAGACCTTCAGATTGAGGTGAGTGAGAGAGAGAGAGAGAGAGAGAGAGAGAGAGAGAGAGTGTGTGTGTGTGTGTGTGTGTGTGTGTGTGTGTGTGTGTGTGTGTGTGTGTGTGTGTGTTGGTTTGTTGTACGAGGGTGGGGCGGATTGCCCGGAAATGTGTCGTTTGAGCTGGTTGGTGCAAAACAAATGTCACCTTTCTGCACCGAACGACCAGCCCTCACGTTCTTTGCACACGTTTTGCTCACCCCTACACACACACACACACA
>NW_004754912.1:920771-924683 GCF_000188695.1 Salpingoeca rosetta | reverse complement strand
CCACCACGGATTCGCAGGGCTCGCTACCTCGGCTGCGCTGTGATTGGCTCCTTCGGTCTACGTCATCGTCAGCTACGGCAACTCATCGCACTCCTTCCAGCGCCTGGAGTACACATCCGGCGCGCCCAATGCCCCATCGGGCTTCTACATCGGCACAGACACGTCCTCAGGCCTGGACACGCGCATCCCATACTACGATGTGCTGGACGGCAAGGAGTGGAAGGACGTCGACTTTCAGGACACCACCGTGGACACCGTGGTGGTGGACGTGGCCGGCGGCCTGTGCAATCGTACGCTTGGCCGAAGCGTGCTTGAGTTCCGCTACGACAACTGCCCGACGTGGGTGCGCACGGAGCAGACGTCCAGCCGCACCTCCACATGGACGCTGCCTGCCCAGATCATCACCGTGCGGCTTGCGCGTGTTGTGCGGTCGGGCGAGGTGCGGGAGGAAATCACGCGCTACTTCAGCTCCACGCTGGGCACCTCACGCTCGCAGTATGCGGACCTGCGCAACGCGGAAGACAGCGAGGATGACGAGACAACCGTTCGCTTTGAGTACCATCCACAGCCGACGCTGAGCGTGTCCTTCACACCAACTGTGGCGCACTCTTGCTCGTACTCTGACGACACTGATTTCATCGTCATGCAGCAACGCACTGAGACGATCGCCACCGTCAAGGCCATTGAGGAGTTTGGCTCCGGTGTCGCCTCGTGCGACATTGTTGAGGGCAGCGTGACGGTGCAGAACCTGCTTGGCGAGTCCCCAACAACCGCCAACCAGGCCGTCGGCGTGACAGCGACGCAGCGGGAGCTGCTCCAGGTGTGCTACAACGAGTGCGAGCTCGATCTAGACCTGGACGAGGTGGTCACGGCCGCGGGCACAGAGCAGAGCAACGCGCATGCCACGCTGCGACTGCTGACTGGCGGTCCGGAGCTGAACTCCGAGGCCGTTGACCCGGAACACCCATACACGAAACAGTTTCGTGTGAGCATGCATGTGCTGCCGTACGACCCGGTCATCCTGTACAAAAAGGTGGTGGTGACTGGACAGCAAGCGCGCGGTGCATCTGGCTCGGTTCCCTTCCCGCGCTACAAGCCGCTGCTGGTGGTGCAGGACCCGCCGGGCGGTCTGTCCACGGCCTCGTACTCCAGCATGTTTGCCAACTTCCGCTTCCACAGCAAGACATATGAGGCGTTTGGTGGATTTCAGCTTGGTGTTGACGTTGCGCCATACAAAACGGAAGCCGAGCTTGACCTGTGCACGGGTGCCATCGCCGCTTACAACTGCATCAACCTCGTGAGCGTCAAGTCGACGCCGTACACCTTTCAAACGGAGACGACCAACCTGTTTGGCGGACAATCGCCCGACGACAACTTCAACCGGGAGCAGGTGTGGTCGTTTACAATTGACGTGACGACGAGCGACGACCCGATGCTTGCCGGTGAGAAGTCAGACATGTTCCTCGTGCCGGCACTCAACGTCGTCTTCCTGGATACGGATGTAATCTCGTTCAATACCACGACGTGCAGCGTGAACCGCTCTCTGACCACGACGTGGTCGCTGGACCCGGAGGCCAACGAACAGGTCATGACATGGCTGTCTGTGTTTGAGATTGAAAGCAAGGAGCTACCGGAGCTTGAGGAGAGGCTCGAAGCGACAATTGCATCGATTGCGGAGGCGGAGGCCTCGGATGATGACGACGGTGACAACCTCGCCGATCTGCAGCAGCTGAAGGACGAGCTAGAGTTGGCGATCAGTGCGTGGAACGACAACCTGCAGCGGAACCGCAACGTGCGCAACAGCGCTGCCAGTGGCACGCTGGAGAAGGTGCAGTCGCTGTGGACGGCGGGCAAGTACCTGACCAACGAAAACGCGAACCCGATCCAGGGCAAGGTGAACAGGAGCATTGCGTTCGCACCCAACGACAACATCGACAACGCCAAGAACCTGGATGGCACAGACACGACTGGCGAAGATCAGGCCACGTTGCGAGAGATTAGCGCCATCAAGTTTGCTGGTGGGGGGTCCCTCTACTCCTTCTCCTTTGACTACAGCAACCACAAGAGCGTTGTGTCATCGTCCAAGAGCATGAGCAGCTTTGAGGGCGGTGGCACCGTGAGCTTTGACATTTCATCCAGCACTGGCGGGGCTGATTTCTCCGTCACGGCGTTGGGGCTGGCGGAGGTGGAGACGAGCAGGGAAACGGAGGAAGGCTATGCGAAGGAGAGCAGCGCTGGGTTTGAACTTGGTGACGCTGATCCACTGGATGTGTTCGATGTTGAGGTGTACGTGCACCCTGACTTTGGCACGCTGGTGTTTCACACCACCTCTGGCCAGTCATCCTGCCCGCCCGAGAACAACACCATTGCCTTGGAGAACCCACGGATCAGCATTCTCAAGCAACCTGCTGCACCTGTCTTACCCAATGAGCCGGCTGTGTTCGAGCTCTTGCTCACCAATGACGGTCCTGTCGCCACTGACTTTAACGTGGGTGTCGTATGTATATATATGTGTGTGACCGACTTGAACGTGGGTGTTGTGCGTATGGTGTGTGTGTGTGCGTCGATACTTCTGCTTGTGTTGAGTTGGATCCCTACGTGCGCTTGTATGTGCTGCTGCTTCACCTTTGTGTGGTTAACTTTCTGCTCACCTCAGTATGCGCGTTCTTGTTTGTGGCGATGTTGATGTATCGTTGCACATGGACAGCTCTTCACCTTGAACGGTGCGAACCAGGACGGCCTGACGATCATGGTGGATGGCCATCCGCTGACACACCCCATCGACTTTGAGGGCTTTGCAGTTGGCGCGCGCCACGTGACAATCTCACTTCTTCGTGGACCAAGTCTCTATTCATATGATCCCGTTGCTGTTGGCTGGCGATCCCTGTGCGAGGCAGACAGGCACCCCGACAACGGCTACACAACCGATGAAGTGACCACTGTCCAATATGTGTACCTGGAGGCCGAGTTCCTGCAGCCATGCAGTCCTGTTGAGCTGGTGGGCTCGATTGGCGAGACGGAGACGTTTGAGGTGAACCAAGCTGTGGACGAGCAAACCTCCCACCCTGGCGAGCTGCGCATCGTTGCGTTCAACTCGGACTTTGCAAACCGCAAGTGGACAGAAGACGACAGGCTTGAGGGCGTGTACGTCGAGTACAAGCCCGCCGCCTCCTCCGTGTGGCTGTTGGCGCGTGACATTGACGGCAATACGCTGGACCTGCGACTGATGGAGAATGAGTACGGTTACGTGACCATCTACTGGGACGTGTCCGGCATCACGGACGGCGACTACGAGCTGCGCATTCGCGCGCAGTGCACGGCGTCGATCAACGAGGTGCCGGATGGCATTGACGAGCAGTACTCTTCGACAGCAACGGGCGTGATTGACCGGTCGGCGCCACAGGTCCTGGGGTACCCGGAGCCAGCGGACGGGGAGTACTCACCCGGGGACGAGATTGCGTTTGAGTTTGACGAGGACGTGCAGTGCGCAAAGCCGTTCTGGTTTGAGGTGCAGATGACCATTGACGGGCTGGACGAAGTGTTTGCGAACGACGACATGGTGATGGTGTGCGAGGGCCGCCGCATCACTATGTCCCTGGTGCGCGGGTTCGCGTGGGATGACGTGAGCGGCCGCTCGGCGCGCGTGACTCTGAACAGCGTCCAGGACCCGTACGGCAACGTGGCGTCACAGGAGTTTGTGCTCGAGTTCCAGTTTGCGCTTGTGGCTGCGGAGGCGCTGACGACACAGCTGACGGGCATCGAGCTACCGCTGCCATTTGAAGACGCGTTTTTCAACACGAAATCGCCCGAGTACCAGAACGTGACGCGCGCATTGAGGCAGACATTGCCAACGCCACGGGCATTGTCGTGACACGTGTGCGTGTTGCGTCGCTGGCGCCCACGGACCTGTTT
>NW_004754912.1:919923-920237 GCF_000188695.1 Salpingoeca rosetta | reverse complement strand
CCTTCAACCTTGTACCCTGCTGTTTGCTACTCTGCATTGCGCTGCTTAGACGCAATCCTCGTGCTGGTGCTAGTTGTGATTGTCCTTGAGGTGCAGCGCATCGTGTATTCGTTCCGCAAACACACCTACGCGGTCAAAGAGCCACCGATGGTCGTTGCCCACCAAGCACAGGCAAGCCGGGCCTCCTTCGAGCTCCATGGCGGTCGCAGCACCTCCTCTTATGGCCGCCCTTTCTACGATGACTTTGATGGCGAGACCACGACCACCATGTCTCACGTGTAACTATGCGCAGTGGCGGTAGTGTGTGTGTGTGT
>NW_004754912.1:917416-919823 GCF_000188695.1 Salpingoeca rosetta | reverse complement strand
CTGCATGCTTGGCGTTGTCTCGTGCTTCTGTGTCAACACACATCTTCAAAAGAGTCACGCCTTGATTGAACTGTGTCATTTGTTGGCAGCAAGGTGTGGTTCAGTGTGTGTTTATCTTTGAGAAGCACTCACGACAAGAGCGGGCCTAGCACCACACAAGAACAGGCAGCCAAAGTAGATTTGTCTGCACAGCATGCTACAGACAGCGGGATGCTGCTCTATTGGGCGTCCTGTGCCACATGCTTCAAGTCCTTGATCTGCGTCATGACTGCTGCTTTGCTCGTCCCGCCAGCAGCAGAGTACTGTTCCACACTATGCTCAAAGTCCCACACCTGTGGAGGAAAGTGGGTGAGTGGGCGCGTGAGTGGGGGAAGTGGGTGAGTGTGAGCAAGCGAGAAAGGTTGTGATAGAGGCCATCGATCAAAACGGTGTGCACCTCGGTGATGTCGGTCTCGAACGCCTCGTGAACGGTCTTGAAGTCTTCGAGTGTGAGCTGGTCCACTTGGGGACGGAGGAGAGTGATGGGGACAAGGCGCTGGTGAGAATGAGCGGGAAACAGCACGAGAAGAATGGCACCAGCAAAGGGCATCACATACATGCGCAGACACAGGCACAGACACACGTAACAGAAACAGGCATACACACAGACACACGCACAGACACACGCACACACACAGACACATACACGAACACAGACAGACACACACACGCGCACACACACACGCACACAGACACAGAGTGCCGAACTTACAGCTGCAGTTCTTGGCCTCTGCCAGGCTGATGGTCTTGCCGGAGAGGGCGTGTGCGGTACGGAAGGGGATGCCTTTGCGCACGAGGTAGTAGGCGACGTCTGTTGCGAGCATGTCCACGCTCAGGCCAGCGCGCATCTTCTCGGGATGGACAGTCAGCGTGGACAGCACGCCGGTGGAGATCTGGCGGCGACATCAAAGGCGACGGGGACAAGGGCGGGGGAGCAGGTATGATGTGAGGTGAGGTGACGCGATGTTGCAAGCGTGTTGACATGCTTAACACAACGCACACACATGCACACACACACATACACACACACACACACGCACACACATACACACACACACACACACACACACACACACACACACACACACACACACACACACACACACACACACACACACACACACACACACAGACACAGACACACAGACACACAGACACACACACACACACCGGGATGACGCTGGCGAGGGTGTCAGCGACGGCGAACATGGCGGCTTTGTCCTCTTGCAGGTCCTTGTTGTATGTGCTGGGCAGACCTTTGAGCGACATGAGGAACCCTGCGCAGCTGCCAAACACGGTACCGGCCTTGCCGCGAACAAGCTCGAGGGAGTCTGGGTTCTTCTTCTGCGGCATGAGGGACGAGCCTGTGCTGTACGCGTCGGAGAGCGTGACGAATGCAAACTCCTTGCTGCAGTAGATGCACAGGTCCTCCGCCCACTTGCTCATGTGTGTCATGACCATCGTGCACACAAACAGGAACTCCGCCACAAAGTCTCGGCCGGATGTGGCGTCGAGCGAATTGCCACTCACGCGCTCAAAGCCCAGCTCCTTGGCGAGGAACGCGCGGTCCACACCAAACGGGTTGCCTGCGAGCGCACCGCTGCCAAGCGGGAGGACGTTGACGCGGCGGCGGAGGTCGGTGATGCGCTCCAGGTCACGTGCCAGCGCCCACGCATGGGACAGCACCCAGTGGCTCCAGCGAATTGGCTGGGCACGCTGCATCCAGTGAAGGAGTTGGGGGCGGGGGGTTAAGAGTTGGAAGGAGGGAAGAGGGGTTGAAGGTAAGCGACCGGAACGGTAGATGTGTGTGTGTGTGTGTGTGAGTGAGTGAGTGAGTGAGTGAGTGAGTGAGTGAGTGAGTGAGTGAGTGAGTGAGTGAGTGAGTGAGTGAGTGAGTGAGTGAGTGAGTGAGTGAGTGAGTGAGTGAGTGAGTGAGAGAGAGAGAGAGAGAGTGTGTGTGTGTGTGGCAATGTTCCACGAGGTCATGATGCATACTTGGAGGTGAGTGTAGCCTGGCATGAGGTGGTCAATCTCCTGTTCCGCCCGCTGAACGGAGACAGCGATGAAGGCTTTCAAGTTCTTCTCCAACTCGAGCAAGTGATCGCGAAGCCACAAGCGCATGTCCGTTGCCACCTGGTCGTTCCGGCTGTAATGCACACGCCCCCCGCACCTGTATGTGTGTGTATGTGTGTGTGTGTGTGAATAAAAAGTGGCACGAGTTGGAGGTGTCAACGCGGGGAAACCTGGAGGCATTGGGCTATCATAACAAGGGACGGCCGTGCGGCAGCACCACATGCGAAAGACTCAGCCGAGCAGGACTTTGCTGGTACATGCATAGGCAGACAGGTGCAGACATGTCCGAACACAG
>NW_004754912.1:898847-911603 GCF_000188695.1 Salpingoeca rosetta | reverse complement strand
TCTGCTCTGGTCAGCAAACAGCATCATTTCATCGCACACGAAGCAGCCTCTTCCGAAACCAGGACGCAAGCCGTCACGACCAAGTGCAGCGCACACACCAGGCCGCGGTCAGTCAGGGATGCCACAGTCACCTGCAGTGCGAGAGAGAGTGTGTGTGAGTGTGTGTTTTTGTGTGTGTGTGCGTGACTGCAAGTGTGTGTGTGTGTGTGTGCGTGTGCGTGTGTGTGTGTGTGTGTGGTTGCGTTCGTAGGTGCAAGACAAGGCGTGCGCAGCCATGTGCGCAGGGCCCTGTGAACACCAAAGACAAAGACATCACCACAGTCCACATCTCCCAAAACACACACATCACACTCACTCTCACACGAACGCGTTTGTTCATCCCTCTCGCCCCTCAACCTTCCCTCCACGCCATGCGTACCTGTGACGCCGAATGTGCAGAACACGCGCGCTGGTGCTGAGGATCGCAGCCACAACCACAACCACAACCACGACCACGACCGCCTTCGCTTTCGCCGGCGTCTTCGTCGCGCTCTCCGCCGCGTGCTGCATCGCATCCGCGCTCACCGTCGCCGTCATCATCGCCCTCGTGTCATCAATCGCCAACGCAACCCATCCCCCCAGCGCAACCAGAGACCACCCCGCCGCCACCACTCCGCGACCACACCGACACCCAGCCGCGCCACCACCACCACCACCACCAGCAGCCTGACGATGGCGTGCACGCTCCACCAACACCACGCCCTTCTCCTCCTCGCTCTCCTCAAGTCAACCGCCCCAACGATGCTCAGCGCACGGCCATCACGACAGCCCCTGTCGCCACACCACCACCACCAGCAGCAGCAGCACGCCTGGTGCCACCTCCCCGCGCTCTGCCTTCGCCCCCTCCATCGCCACACTTGGGCGAGTTCATGATGCCCGAGCCACACCCCATAGCACGACCAACACCGCCATCACCAGCGTCCCCGCGGCACTACTTGGGCCAGTTCATGTTTTTCTACGGCAAGCCCCACATCACCTCCTTCGAATGACGCGCCATCCATCCTCAACGCAGCAGCTGCTGCTGCCGTGGCAGTGATGCTCTGTTCTGCTGGTGGTGGCTCTTGTTCTTGCTATGCATGTCGGTACCTGCGACAGTAAAACAAGACACACCAACACACAACGAGAACGGTGCATGCACAAGCAGGGTTGAACAGGGTGGGTGACACATGCGCAGATGTGAGACAAGGGAGTGGCAAGGACACCATGCAAAACAACATGAAGATACATGGAACGACAAGAAAGCAGGGTGCACAACACAACCATACGCACTGCCACGACCAGACACACCACCAATATACCTCGTTGCATGGTCTTGGTCTTGATGGGCCGCCGCTATCTTGATGGGCAGTCGCTGTCTTGATGGGCAGTCGCTGTCTTGATGGGCAGCCGCTCGCACACATGTCAGCGCCGCGCTGTTGGACAACAACAACAACAACAACAACAGACACAGAAACAAGAGCCAGATCACACACACACACGCATGCACGCACGTACGTGAGTGTTAAGTGGCTGGGTGTCTGCTTGCAGGCAAGTGTTTGCTCATCCACCGTCAAGTCGACAGGGAGCGCGCTCGCAGCAGGAACACAACAA
The DNA here is from genome assembly GCF_000188695.1 of Salpingoeca rosetta. Lineage (NCBI taxonomy): Eukaryota > Choanoflagellata > Craspedida > Salpingoecidae > Salpingoeca > Salpingoeca rosetta. The sequence continues at coordinate 909,974 of NW_004754912.1, read as the reverse complement.
CATAAAAGAAAACCAGGACAACCGCAACAGTAACGGCCGATGCCGCGCGTTCAAAAGCAGCCTGAAAATGAACGAAACCGGCCATTGAAAAAATTCACCCCCCACTCCCTTCCCCCCCCCCCCTCATGCTCAACAACCACCACAATTGTCCACAAAACACACACACACACACACACACACACACACACACACACACACACACACACACACACACACACGAGACACACACACACACACACACACCAGCATGGAGATCCCCGGCATCATCCACATGGCGTTCTGCCCGTCCTTGCAGCCGCTGCCGGAGCACGAGAGGTCCAGCAGCAACATCATCGCCCGCCATTTCATCAACTTGTGGCTGCTGTACATCGACCAGCACCGTCGCTGGCGTCACTTCGACGCGCTGCTCCAGACACACTTCCGTCCCTGGTTCGAGCAGCACGCACGCGGCCTGGCCACGTTCAAGTCCATCACAGAGCGCATCGCCAAGCAGCAGCACAGCTGCAGCTTCAACGCCGACCAGTACATGGCCCTCGCCTTGTGGGCCAGCAGGCACGCCCACAGCACCGCGCCAACCCAAGCCCAGCTCCGCGCTGTCCACGACAGCTACTTCGTCCAAGGCGGCGTCTGGATCAACGACACCACGGCGAGCATTCTGGCCAGCATGGACGTGTTCACGGTCTCCCCCGAGCACACGGCCGTGCTGCTGCTGTACCACTGCCGCGATCCGCGCGTGTACGTCGAGATGGTCGGGACGCAGGGCACGCTCAACCAAGGGCTGCGCGACCAGACCGCAGCCTTCATCTCCATCCTCAAGAACATCCAAGATGCGCAGCAGGCCACCCTGGACGTGATGAGCGGTCGCCAGTCGCGGTACACGTTGACCCCCGCCGTCACACCGCTGCCACCACCGCAGGACAGCAGCACCGCAGCCGTCAACACCGACGATATGGACGAGTTCCAGTGGCGGGAGCTGTACATGTGATCGGGTCAACTGGAAGGATGATGCAGACAAGGTGGAGGGAGGGGAAGGAGCCAGGTGATGATGGCGGCAGTGCATGCTGACGCTGTGTGGTATGTGTGGGTATTTGTATGCACATGTGTGCGGGTGGAAGAGGGAGCACTGGGTGCCGTATCACTGCTGGTTGCGGTGGTTGCGGTGGTTGGTTGGTTGCCCGTGTTTTGGACACGTTTCTGCGCGTAGGTGGTGTTGTTGCTGCTTGCCGCTTGCCATTGTGCGTGCTGGTTGATGCTTTGATGGTGGGCTCGCGGTTCAGTTGCTGCTGGTGCGTGCACGTCAGTCTGGATTCACAGTACACAGAGAAGACAAGCAAAGCAAAGTAGACATCGGTGTGTGTGCTGGTGGGAAGGGGTGGAGAACAGATGGACAGCAGTCGAGGGCACGAAGCCTCAAACAGGGAGGAAGGCAAGCGAGCGAGAGCAAGCACACACACACACATACTCACATTTGCCTGTCCTCTTCCACAGTTGCCATCGTGTCTTCAGAAACGCACGCACACCCGCCTGCGTACTCGTGTTTGTGTGCGCTAGGCGGGGGGGAGAGGTTGTTGAGAGGTGGGGCTCAGGCGTGGAGGTCAGAGGTGAAGGAACCGTGTGCGTGGCATATTCCTGTGCTGTTGCATGCGCTGTTGCCCCAAAGCATTCACGGCTGACCCGTGTTGCTGTGGCCTGTGGATGTTTGGTTGCAGCTTCCACGTGCTTGGAGATGAAGAAGAACAGCGCATCTCACACGCGCTCGCCAATCAGCACCAGGTACGACGCCTGCTTCTGGCAAGCAAACAAACACACACACATACACACATACATACACACAAATGCATGTGAGCATACGCATGTGAGCACATACGCGTGTGAGCATCATCGTGCCTCAAGTACACAAACACACACACACACAAACACATATGAGAGGTGACGGCAAGCCAACCCAGCCATTCCACCCAACACAATCAATCACACTACTGCCACACATGCTCACCTCTCGCTGTGTCACCCCGTGTGCCTCCATCGTGCTTGAGTAGCAGCAGTATGACGGCCATCGCAACCGCCACCATCGCAACCGCCGCCGCCATCGTCACAGGCACCACCCGCGGACCCGTCCGTCCTTCGCCTCCATGCACCCGGTCATGGCCCAGGCCTTGATCGGCATGCGCGAGATGTGGTCGCCATGGCACCAGCACCAGCAGCAGGAGGACACGCGCGGTCACAATGACGACACGGCGCTGCTGCTGTTGGAGGAGGACGTGGTGGCAGGACTCATGCAGCCAGCCACGGAACATCCCTTGGACATGATGACAATGATGACGATGATGATGATGACACCGCAACACCAGCAGCAGCCGTATGTAGAGGCAGTGCACGGCCCGTGGTGCACAGACAGCGTTGATGATGGTGGACACGAGGCCGATGAGGAAGACGAAGACGATGACGGTGTCGACGTCCTCCTCCCAATGGGACAGCGGCACCACCACATGCAGCTGGGCGTGTAGTGGGACCATCCATCCATACACGTGCCGCTGCCAATTCCCAGCGACCTCGACCTCATCTTGGCAAATGACACCACTCCACGGTGGTCTAATGACACGATGTGATGTAATGTGGTGGCGGTGGCGGCGGTGGAGTATGGGGGTGTCGCTTGCTGTTGTGTGTGTGTGTGTGTGTGTGTGCTACTGTTGTTGCTTGCGATCGTGGTTGTTGTTGCCTTCTGCCTCGCAGCATGGTGTCTGCGCTCGCTGTTTTCGTCGTCGTTGTTGATGCTGCTGTTGGTGTCGTCGTGATGATCTGGGGTCTTAAAATGCCAGCAGACACGACCCGGCAAGAAGCCGTGAATGCAAAGGAGAACGATGTTGGCGAGGCTTGTGTCAGCGCCAGGTGTGGTGTGGTGGCAGTGGTGGTCAAGGTGCCAAAGACGACGAAAGAAATGGACCAACGTGCACCGCTACGCTGTTCTTGCTACGCGTGCCACTGCATCGTTGGCGGTGGGTAATGGTGGTGCGTCGGGCATCACCCACACCACCATTGTAAGCTGACGGCTGTTGTTCTTCCCATTCTGGTATCCACTCTGCTGTCATCATGCATCTTCGCATCGCCCATTGCCGTCATCATCCAAACGGAAGCCTCCATCTCATCACGTCATGAACGCAAGCCACGCGACCACAGCATCATGGCTTCTGCTGTGCTGTTACCGTTGTTGCTGTTACCGTTGTTGCTGTTACTGGTGCTGGTGCTCGGGGTGTCACGTGATGTTTGGGCAGCACAGCGCACATGCGTGCCCGCTTCAGGCGTCCTTCATCCACGTGGCGTTGTCACCAAACCGGTGTGGATGACTGTAATCGTGGCGGTACCTGCATGAGCACAAGAATAACAGAAACAACAACCAACAGCAACCACAACAACAATCGCAACGTCCAAAACCGTCACGTGAGACGAACGACGTGGCAGAGGAAGGGAATGCGCGTATGCTTGTGCCCCTTTCACACACGCACTCGCACATACGCAACATACGCACGTGGATGAGGTAACGTGGCGGATGCTCCGTGCACGCGTGAGGAGCTGTGCGTGAGTGGCGTTAACAGGGACGGCAGCGACCACACCACCGCCTTCAAAGACGTATGGTCAAGTGGTGCACAATGTGAACCAACTGACCACCTGGACATGTGTGTGTGTGTGTATGTGTGTGTGTGTGTGTGTGTGTATGTGTGTGTGTATGTGTGTGTGTGTGTGTGTGTGTGTGTGTGTGCGAGCGTGCATGCATGCGTGTGTGTGTGTGTGTGCGAGCGTGCTTGCATGTGAAAAGTGCATTTCCCAGGCTGTACCTTGGGTATAAATTATGCTGTCGGTGTTCAAAATGCGACAGCAGTTGCGCAGTTTGCAGTTTGCATGCGTGTTTTTCTGCTTGCTTGGGGCAACAGGGCTCCACAAGGCACAAGCACGCGTCCTTCCTCCTCGTCGCAGAGCTGGTGCAAGGACAAAGGCGACAATGGCCCAGAAAGAAGGCAGTGCGCAAGAACGACAACGTGAGTGGGTGTGACGAGAGTGTTGTGCACCTCCAACGAAACACGAGAACAGCAAGAGAGCAAGGTCGGTGGAGTAGACTTGGCACCGCATGCAAATGAAAGGTTCACACACACACACACACACACACACACACACACACACACACACACACACACACACACACACACACACACACACACACAGCACACACAAAACAGATACCTGGAGAGGAGAGGACAGCAGTTGCTGCTGACGCATGACCCTGACCCGGTGAGCCTTCAAACCAACTACGTATGTGTGTTCATCCACGCACGCTAGCTGCTGCTGCTGGTTGTGTCCTCGAAGCGTCTCCCTCACCACCCTCTTTCGCCACCCTGTTGCTCCTCCCTCGCTCGCCCTCCTTCATGCTCGCCGTTCGGGGGTCACCAGTGTCTGCACTGGTGAGCAGGCAGCTGTGCGGGAGGCCATGCAAAAGTAACGATGAGCATTCTGCGCTCATGGCTCCTCAGAGGTCGGGCAGGTTGTGCATCACAGCAGCGACAGCAGCAGCAAGCGACGGCATGCTTGTGGCAGCAGCGAGAGTGGTAGGATGTGGGAACGTATCCCGTGTCGGGTGTTTAAAGGGCGACGAGTTGTAAGACGAGAGAAGATGACATGAGAGAAGAGAACGGTGAGGGTGCAACAGTGAACATTGAGCAAGAGTGCTGCAAGTGAGCACTTAGGCATGGTGGACCCGTCACGACGATACGTGCACACGTGCACACACGCGCGCACAACAATGGAGGATCACAAGCACAACACCGCATGATGGCTGGTGAGTGTGGTTGAAGCCTCACAAGCAACGACAGAGGCATGACGCGCACAAATGCATTCAGACGGGGTTGGTTGTGTACCTCTGTGGTGCAGTTCGTAGTCTGCGGGTGTGACAGCAGCAACGACAGCCGCAGCAGCCGCAGCAGTGCCTCGCTTTTGTCATCTGTCGCTCATACCCCAAGGTTCTACATCGAACACAACCGACGGATGGAACGGAGGCAGTAACACATCACATCGTGAGCCAAGTGCAGGAGTGCAGGAGTGCAGGAGGTGCAGCACCAACAACGGAATAAGGGCCATGTCTGGCAGCAAGAGCAAGGACGGCCACGCGTAACCCACAAGAACACAAACGAAACGACACGCACGATCACGAGCAGTTCACAAGCTGCACCAGTTGTGATGAGACACACACACACACACACGCACACACGCACACGTGTGAGCTTAAACGAACATGCATTCCATCGTGTGCAGCACACTGTGTTGGGCGTGTTTGCCCATGCTTGAGAGCTGCGATTCCGAAAAGAGAGCGCACAGCCTGTGAACGTGATGTGGAGGAAGAAGTAAGACAACGAGCATCAAGAACGACTTGTGGTGAAAGGGATGCACATTTGTGAGCGAGCTAATGAGCTGCACTACCAAGTGCACACATGCACACGCACGCACACACACAACACGCATGCTTGCATGCAAGCAATGAAAGCAGGAACAGCAAAGCCTTCATACCTTTCCGGCTGTGCTCAGACACAAGCTTCATTTTGACGCACGTGCGCTCAAACCTTTGACAAAATGAGTGACCAAAGCTCAGCGGTAGGTCGTCATCGCTGTGTCCGCACACTTGGGCGAGGGGTGAGGCTAGAAGGCTAGAAGGCGCGTTCATTCACCTTTGCTTCGTCTTGCATGCACGCGTGCATGGCCTGGCCTCGCCCTGGAAGCCGCCCGTCGTCGTTACAAGGACAATCGCCGCCGCCATAATGGCCACGGTCCTGAAAACGGAGGAGGATGGCATGTCGTCGTCGTTGTTTTCAGATGTGTGTGTGTGTGTGTGTGTGTGTGTGTGTGCGTGTGTGTGTGTGTGTGTGTGTGTGTGTGTGTGTGTGTGTGTGTGTGGGTGTGTGTGTGGGTGTGTGTGGGTGGGTGCGTTGGGTGTGCAGTGCAGTCTTCTGTCCTGGCGTCAGCCAACAGGTCAAGCCGCCGGGGAGGTGCTCAGGTGCTCGGGGTGGAAGGGTGAATGAAGGCTTGCTCTGGCAAATTGTGCGACAGCAATGCAAAGAGACAGCAGTCGGCTCAGAGGAAGAAATGAAAGGAAGAAGAAGAAGGGAGCAATGTGGGAAGAAAGGGAAGAGAGTGGCTGAGGGGAAAGCCTCAGGAGAGGTGGAGGGACAACAAGCGAAACAACGCACAAGCACACAAAAGGCCTGAAAGCCAAGGTGTGGGACGCTAGGCAACAAACAACAGCACAGCAGCAACGAACACCAGAAATGGAGAAAATTTCCCGTGTGTCGTGAGCAAGCCCGCAAGGCTGTCCCGGTTTGTCCCCATTGGGTGGATCGAACAAAGGCGAAGATGAGACAACGGTGCGCTCGGTGGGTGGGACAGCGAACGAACGGGTCAATGGGGTTTGCTTCGTTCGCCTCGTTCTTCTGCGTGTTCGAGTTGTTAGGAGTTGTTGTACTATTTGCGAATTCGTGGCCTTCTCGCGTGAGTGAGACAGCTTTAGCTCTTCAGCTCGCTGATGTGGTGAGGGTGAACAAACAAACACCCTGAGCATCTCTTTCAGTCTTTCAGCATCCTCCACTTTCCGGCCACTCTCTTGCTGAAGATGGTTTGCTTTTCTTGACATCAAGTCTCACTCACTCAAAGACCAGCCCCCCCCCAAGCTCTGTAAGTCTGCAAGCAAGAGCAAAGTTTGCGTGAGCGTGAGCGAACTCAAGCAGAAAGACCAAACACCGTCCTCCCTCGTGTACCTCAACGACGTAACAAGAACAGAATTGAACAATGCGCGAGGAAACAAACATGCGTGCTGGTGTTTTCGACAGCAAAGGCAGTGGAAGAGTGGACGCTGTTCCTTTCTTCCTTTCACACTCCTACTTGGCAGCGGCTCTGCTGCTTCAGTACTTGGCACCGCATCCGACTGCGGTGTTGGGCGCTGTCCTCAAAGAAGATGATTCCGGCAGGCTGGTAATTAACCCCACAGACCCCGAACGGCGTCGACGTGCAAGGCCTGCACAACACGTTGCAAGGCTTCAGGACGAGATCGCCAGCATGAAAGACTTGCTGAACAGGAATTCGCTCAGGTGCGACGTGGACTCGGGCATTGCAGACGTTCTTGGCGACGACGAAATGCGAAGTGGAGATCGCAGGTGAAAGTGCACACCCGTGGACGCTCGCCGCTTGCTTCTCAAACGACGGCACCAATACATGGACATTGAATCGCTGCAACCTGTGGTCAAACCAAGAACTCGTTTGAACAGCAGAATGCCAGAACGACTTCAAAGGAAACGCGTGGTTTCCAAAGGCAGTGGACGTGCTGTTTGTCTCCAACACGGGCGAGTGGATCGCGCACGAAGGTGCGCTGGCCGGCGATTCCCTTCAAGCCCTCTTCTCAGACGTCCCGGTGCCGTGCAGCACCGGCTGTCTGAAGCTGCAACGTGTGTCCGCCAAAGGAAGCAGATGCGACGAAGACGTGTTGATGGCGATGGCACGGCTCCGACTCCATGTATGGCGAAAGCACACGCGGCTTCGCGTGGAGTTTTGGTCACAACGCCCGCCGTCCATTGGACGACGTGGGCGAAACTGGGTCGCTGAGGCCCTTGCGTACATCCGCCAACGCAGAGCAGTCTGCACTTGGATTTCTCGGCAGTGCTTCGAATGGCGCCTTCATGGAGGTGTATGTTCGTTGATGTGTCGACGTCGCCCAAAGTGAGGCAGAGGAGAAGAAGGACGGAGGGAGGGTATGCTTGTGCTAGCATAAAAAGAGAGAGAGAGTGTGTGTGTGTGTGTGTGTGTGTTCGCTTCAGTGTCTCAGCGCCTCGTTGTGCGCCTCTCTGTGTTTGCACTTTCATTCTGCTGCCTTGCTATTGTCCTCTCTCCATTCCTGCCTCTGCGTCCCAATGCCTCACTCATGGGCAAGCGTGTGGACAGCATTGGTCGACAGGACCGCAGGCCGGCAAGCTTATTGCTTGCGTGTCGATGTGCCGAACGTGTTACACGCGCCATATTCAAGACTGGTTTGTTGGTTTGTCAAAGGATCTGGTTTGTTGGTTTGTCAAAGGATATGCATGTCTGCGTGCACGGCGAATGCGCAGAGCTAGAGGTTTCAGCTGGAGCTGTAGGGAACAAAACACATGGATCTGTGTGCATGAAAGACAGAGGAGGGTGAGCAATTACTTCATGGTGCACTTCTGTGTCTGTCTGTCTTTGTCTCTGTGTGTGTCTGTCTGTCTTTGTCTGTGTCCTTACCTTTAGTGTGTGCGGATTTCTGCCTCCTTTGATGAACCTCATGTGGTGAGTGTCGAACGATTGCATCGACCTTTGTTTGCGTGCTTCGTGTATCTTCTGTTTCCTTTGTTCCACCGCGACTGCCGAGTGGAGTAGACCCACACACTCACACAGGCCTTTACGTTGACCACCCGGCATCTTGTGTCGACTGCATGCAGTTCAACGTCCAGACAGCGTGCACCATCCCTCTTCTTTGCCCACACTTCTTCAATGCACGCGTGTGTTGTGTGTGCTGGCACTGACTCCCAAACGAATAACGCCCGTTCTGTAACTGAACTGATTCCCCTAACGAGATAATGGTGTTTATTCGTTTATGACACGTCGACAAGACACCCAACAGAGAAGGAGAGACGCTAGAGATAGCGACCAAACGACCAAGGTCTTCGCCACTCGTGTGCAATTCAACAACTCAAGCAGCCTGAAGGGCTAATCGCCATCATCACAGGCCACTCCATCAAGAAGAGGAAGAACCAAACACGCCAACAGTGCAAGCAACGAAGACGTATTCACGAGAGCCATGTGTCAGAGTCAGCTTGCTGCGTATCATGATGCGTGTCGTCCTCCTGTGTGACGATGGCTCGATGGTGCCGTCTTGCGCACTCCTGTGCTTGTGCTTCACTTCACGGCCACACTTGCGACAGACATGGTGGGGCATGGTTCCAGTTCAAGACTTCTCTCTACACAGCTCCACAACAACAGCGTCAGCCAGACAGTAAGCACGGCAAACAGGCGACCAAGCGAAACGGAAGGTAGAAAGTGGCGTGGTTTGTGGTCGACAAGAAAATAGAGACTGAGAGGAGGACCAATGGCGCGAAAATTTAGGCGCATGCGTCACAAAGATGGGCAAACGGATCGCTCAATCCCAAAGTCAAATCTGCCTTGGAGCTGGGCACGTGTGAAAGGGAGAGCGTGGTCATCCATCGCCAACCGTTACTCACCTCACGTTGCTGTTGCTGCAGACAAGAGAACGAAAGAACTACGGGCAGTTCAATACTTCAATGCAATGTTTCATTGGTACGGTGTGATTTGTGACTGCTTGTCCACTCCAAAGAAACCAGCAGCGTTGATTTGCAGTTTTCGTAATCACGCATATGCAATGCACACGTGTTCGATCACAGATTCATGCAAACACACACACACACCCACGAACACGTCTGCGTGTGCGGTTCACCGTGGCTTGTCCTCTCCTCTTGTCTCCGTCCCCTGCTCGAGTCACGCTCTCTGTGGCTGATGGGGACGCCTGTTCTGAAAGACTGTCAACCACGACGCACGCACTGTCGCAGATGGGTTTGCTGACAGACTAGAGACATGATGTCCTTGTTTCCTTTGCCTCCTACTCTAACGTCTTCTCTCTGTGTGTCATAGCCCTCAAAAGGAGTCACGCTGTTTGGCTGCTTTTGTGTAACATCACACAGGTGGTTGTGACGACTTCTGTGATGACAACTGCAACGCTGGCTGCGATTACGGGTAAGGAAGCTCGTCTCCATACATTCCAAACACACACACACACACACGCTTGTGCAACATGCTGGCGCGTAAGTCCTGTTTGAGCTTGCAAGGCAACCCAATACGTGCATGAACCCACACTGTTCACCTGTTGCCGCTCGAATGTTCTTCTGTCCCCTGTTCTTTCTCCTTTGCCTGCTTCTCTTTGCCAGCTGCGATTATTATTGCGACTCTGGATGCGACTCGTAAGTTCAACATAGACAGGCGTGCGTGGAGCTGTTCGCACGCATCGATGTTGGCCGCTTGCTCGGGTTTTGTTGTTGTCTTCTCTTCTTCTGTTCCTGTACCTTCTACTGCTGCCCACCGCTCATGAGCTGTCTCACACGTCCGTGACCTTCAGGAGCTGTTCGACCAACTGTACGAGCTGTGATGACAGCTGTGATTCCAGCTGCGTCATTTTTAGCCTTGGATGCGACAGTGAGTGCAGAGCAAATCTCTCTTGTGCTTCCGAGCACCATCTGCATATCACACACCGCAAGCGCGTGCTTTTACGCTTGTGATGCCGTTGACTCGTGTGTTTGTGTCGTTTAACTCAGCATTCTTCACCGCTTTGGTCTGTTTCATTTTTACCACCATTTACAGGCAGTTGCGACAGCAGCTGTGATTACTGTGTCACCACCTGCGACGACTCCTGCGACACCTCGTGCGACGGAGGCTGTGGTGCGTTGCTCAAACATGCCACACCATGCATCATTGCCCCAGCCTCCCGTGTTGCACGGCAACGTACAACGGATGGCATTCGTGGTCTAACATTTGGACGCATGCGGTGTTTGCCCACATAACTTCAGACGAGGGCTGTGATATCTGCTACAGCGGATGCGACTCTGGCTGCGACATCTGCTACGACAGCTGCGATGATTGTGCGTTTGTCTTATGAATGCTTGCTTGCAAATGATAGGCTTGTGAGGTCATTTGCTGGCTTGTCACTGGGAACACGAGCTTGCTACCCGGGAGCGCACACATCACACACGTTCTCGTTCACACACGCACACACACGCACACGTACGCACACACACACAGACATACATGCACACGCGCGCGCGCTTTTCACTGATTTCTTTTGGGCTTGACAGGATTGGAAAGTGAATTGTGACTACGCGACGCAACGACTACTGTGCTTGGGTGAAATGATATACGCCAACATGTTTCGTCAGAGAAGACCTAACTTTAGGGCAGAGTTACTTGCCTTTCCTCATCCATAGACTTATCTCAGCCCTCGCTTGCCCAGAAACACCAAATCACCACCATATGCCGGCGAACATACAGCGACCCCCTACCGGGACGTTGGGGTGC
>NW_004754912.1:894950-896721 GCF_000188695.1 Salpingoeca rosetta | reverse complement strand
GTGTGTGTGTGTGTGTGTGTGTGTGTGTGTGTGTGTGTGTGTGTGTGTGTGTGTGTGTGTGTGTGTGTGTGTGTATAGGAGGATGTTGCCCCGACACCCTCGTCTGATCGGGTGTGCGTTGAGTGTGCGCCCGGGACATTTAAGGCGACTGCTGGCGATGGGACGTGTCGTGCGCACAGGACGTGTGAGGACACGGAGTATGAGACGGTTGCGCCGACGAGCTCATCTGACCGGCAGTGCAAAGTGCTGACAGTGTGCCAGGATGATGAGTGGGAGTGGAACGCACCGACAACAACCACGGACAGGGAGTGCCTGCCATGTGGCACATGCGCTGATGGCTTGCTTATTGAAGCTGAGTGCACTGATACGTCGCCAACCAAGTGTGTTGGGTGTGATGAGTGTGCGCCGGGACAATACGTTGCAGTTGGGTGTACATTGGATGATCCCACACAGTGTGCTGACTGCACGACGTGTGGCAGTGATGAGTACCAGATGAAGGGGTGCAACGTGTTGCAAGACACGGAGTGTGCGACGCTGACGACGTGCAGCAGCACGCAGTTTGAGGTTGAGGCGCCGACAGCGACGCGTGACCGCCGGTGCAAGGACCTGACGGCGTGCCAGCCTGGGGAGTACGAGTGCACGGCAGCGACGCTGACGACGGACCGCGAGTGCTGCGGGGTGACGCAGTGTGTGCCGGGCAGCGAGGAGACGTCCGCGCCGACGGCGACGTCTGATCGGGAGTGCCGGCAGTGTGTTGCGGGCACGACGGATGCTGACGGAAGCGGGACGACGCCCTGTGTTGCGTGCAGTGCCGGGCACTATGTGCCGCGCGGACGCACTGGCGGGTGTGCGGCGTTTGAGTGCGCGGCGGGCCACGTGGACCAGGACGAGGATGCTGCGACGGCGTGCAAGTTGTGCGAGGCAGGCGTAAACTATGCCGGGAGCGCTGGGCTGACGAGGTGCACGTCTGTGAGCGAGTGCGGCGCTGGCGAGGAGGAGACGAGCGCGCCGACAGCGTCAACGGACCGGGTGTGCAGCACGTGCGCGTCTGGGAAGTTCAAGGCGACAACTGGGCAGACGCCGTGCCAGCCTGTGTCGACGTGCGAGGAGGACGAGTACGTGTACCGTGCGGCGACTGTGAGCACGGACACGCAGTGCCGAGCGCTGACGGCGTGCAGTGATGAGCAGTATGAGACGCGCGCGCCGACAGTGAACAGCGACCGGGAGTGCACGGGGCTGACGACGTGCGGGAGCGGCGAGTACGAGACGCGCGCGCCGACGGCGACGACGGATCGCAAGTGCGCGAGTGTGACGCAGTGCGACTCGACGCAGTTTGTGGTGTCGAAGCCGACGGCGACAACGGACCGGGACTGCGCTGAGTGCGACCGGTGCGACAGCGGGACGCAGTATGAGACGGCGACGTGCACGGCGACGACGAACAGGGTGTGTGCGGACCTGACGGTGTGTGCGGACACGGAGTACGAGTCTGTTGCCGCGACGGACTCGAGCGACCGCAAGTGCTCGAGCTGCCGGGAATGCACGTCGTCTGAGTATCTTATGTCTGGGTGCAGCGAGAGCGCGAATGCTGTGTGCAAGGCGTGCACTGAGTGCCCAAGCGGGGACGTTTGTGTTCGACGGCGTGCACGCCGCTTGCTGATGCCCAGTGCACGGAATTGCACGCGGTGCGGGAGCGGGTACTTTGTGCAGTGGCGTGCACGAGCGAGGTGACACGACGGTGCATGCGTGCGGTCGTGCGCGAGTGGAGAGTATC
>NW_004754912.1:865580-871503 GCF_000188695.1 Salpingoeca rosetta | reverse complement strand
TTCCCCTGCACACGTGAGTTGTGTGCCATGTGTGTGTGTGTGTGTGTGCATGCCCGTCATGCTTGGCAAATGCTATGCCTGCGTGCCATGTAGTGTTGTGAAGTGTTGTCTGTTGTGCATGCTTGCCTGCAAGCATTCATGCCATGCCTAGCATTGCTCTGCGCGCATGTATGCATGCTGCTCATTGTTTAGATTGTTTGTGTTCGTGCACACTCTGCCCATGTCGCCTTGACAGCGTCATTGACTGTGTGTGCACTTGTCTAGTGTTTGTTTGAGCGTGCTGCCCGAGTTGATTTGGCAGCAGCTTGTTGTGCTTGTTCATTCTTCTTGTGTTCTTGTTTGTTGCGTTTGCCTACAGTAAACACACACACCACCTGTCGTGTCTCAACAGAGCGCCGTCGCCGATGTCGGTGAAGTGCGGCGGCAGCTCCATGTACAACTCCTCCTTGAGATCAGCCTGCAGGTAAGCCGACTTGAAGTCGAGCTGGTGCAGCTGGTGCTGTCGTTGCAGGGAGACGGCGAGCACAGTGAGGATGGTCTTGGCTGCTGGGGTTGGGGCGTAGGTCTGGTCGAAGTCGATGCCCGGTCGCTGGCTGAAGCCCTTGGCGACCCAGCGTGCCTTGAAGCGCGTCGGCGTGCCTTCCGCATCACGCTTCACCTTGAAGACGAAGCGCGACTTGAGAGGCGTGTGCTGCCGTGGCACGGCGCTGCGTGGGATGAGCTTGATGACGCCGTTGCGCTCCATGGCCCCGATCTCCTCCAAGCATGCCTGAGTCCACTGCTTGCGTTGCTGGCTCTTGAGTGCCTGCTTGATGCTTGCAGGCTCCGTGAGGCTGGTGTCGTCGCTGCTGCTTGCTGTGAACGCGCCTGCCTCGGTGTCGCTTGCATCTGTTGTGTCGGGGTCGTAGTTGGCGTCGTTGGTGTCGCTGCTGCTGTCGGCGTCAAAGTCCGTGAGCAGGAAGTCTGTCTCGACATCCTCGTCCTGGTCCTCGTCGATGTGAACCGTTGGTGGCTCACCGTCAGTGGTGCTGTTGCTGCTGTCACGTGCACTGGGAAGCTGGAGCATGGACGATGTCGTGGATGTCTGCACTTGCTCCTCCCCCTCATCCACGACATCATCGGCCTTGGAGAAGGGAAGGAAGCGGACGTGGATGGAGGACACAACAGTGTTTGTGTCTGCGAAGTAGACGAGGTGGCTGTTGCTGCTGCTGTTGTAGCCGACGTAGATGCCTCGACGACCCTTGGGCTGCAGGCGTCCGCGCTGTGTGCTGATGTGGACGACGGCCGGCTGCCCGAAGATGTGCAGCTGCGGCACGTGCTTGGGCAGCGAGCCCGTGACAATCTGCAGCGGTGTCTTGCCGTGGAGGGAAGGGCGAGGCATGTTGTTGAGGATGTGCAGGGCGTGGTTGCAGGCGAGGCTCCAGTACGATGCGTCAAGGCCTGCACCCGTGATCATGGCTCGCACCATGTCGGAGAGGGTGCGCACCTGTCGCTCGACGATGCCGTTCTGCGCCTGGGTGTACGGCGGGGACTGCTGGTGCTGCTTCAGGTGCTTCTTGACGATGGCCTGGAAGTCAGCTCCGAGGAAGATGGCATCGGAATCCGTCTGGAGTGCTGTTGTTGTGGGCGAGATGGGGAGCTTGGTCTCGCGCAGGAAAGACTGGAACGCGGCAACTGCGTCCTTCTTGGCATTGAGATGGACTGCATGTAAGAGCTTACTGCCCTCATCGACGATGACGAGGCTGTAGCGCTTGCCCGTGGGCGAGTCCGCGGTCCAGTCGACGATGTCGGCGTGGATGCGCTCGCCGGGCACCTGTGTGCGCTCCGCGTGCTTGCTGACGCTGTGACGAGTGCTCTTGGTCACTGCACACGTTGTACACTGCTTGCTGCTGATGGCGTTGCGATCGTCGATGCCCATCAGCTTGCAGTACTGCTGCACGTCGTTGTCGTTGCGGTGGCCAAGCACCTCATGCATCGATGGTGTCTGTGCTTTGCTCTGGGCTGCAGGAGCTGCTGCGGGTTGCTGTGGTTGCTTGCAGGCATCGGCGGTGAGACCGTGTGCTGTGGGTGGACCAACAGCAACAATGGGCCAGCATCGGAGGCTGTTGCGCTCCTTCAGCTTGACCTCGGCTCCGTGGCTGAAGCGCACGTAGTGCCCATCAGCGCCATCACGCTGCGAGTGGCCCGTTGGCCTGCCGCTGCTGTCCCTGGTCAGACGACTGAGGGCGATGAGGTTGGCCTGGCCCTCGGGCACGTAGAGGCACTCCTGTAGCACAATCTGCATCGTAGCTCCGCTCGTCGTGCGTGCATGCAACAGCACAGAGCCAACACCGCGCACGGGCACACGTGTGCCGCCAAACGCAGTGATGTGGCGTGGATGGTGCTGTTGCAGGTGCGGTGTCAGCTCCACGAAGGCGTCCTTGACGAAGGTGAGGTGGTGTGAAGCACCCGTGTCTGCAAGCCACGTGAGTGGGTCATGCAGCTGCGTGGGTGTAGTAGCTGTGGCAGCGACGAAGGTTGCTGCGTCTTGACCATGTTGATGCTGTGCCTGTGCAGTGAAGCCTGTTGCTCCGTTGTCGCGCTGCTTCTTGCGACACTCTGTTGAGAGTCAGTGAGTTTTGTTGAGTCCTTCCTAATTTGCCTTCTCGTGTGGTTTTGTCTTGTTTGCCAACAACACCTGCTTTGTGGTTTTTCCGTTGGCAAACATCCCTTCCTCTCTGCTGGCATGTGTGCCAACTGCCTCTCCTCTCCTCCTTCCCCTACACACGTGAGTTGTGTGCCATGTGTGCAATGTGTGTATGTGCATGCCCGTCATGCTTGACGGATGCCATGTGTGCGTGCCATGCAGTGTTGTGAAGTGTTGTCTGTTGTGTATGCTTGCCTGCAAGCATTCATGCCATGCCTAGCATTGCTCTGCGCGCATGTATGCATGCTGCTCATTGTTTAGATTGTTTGTGTTCGTGCACACGACAGCGACAGCGACATGGCCGCGTTCAAGAACTCCATCTCCAAGCGCTTCAAGATGAAGGACCTGGGCAGCCCAGACATATGTCTCGGCATCAAGGTGCGGCATGACCGCAAGGCCAGGACCGTCACCATGAGCCAGGAGCACTACCTGCGCAGCGTGCTGGAGACCTTCGGCATGGCTGACTGCAAGCCGGTCGGCACGCCGCTCTGCACGGGCTACGTCGACAAGCCAGCCGACAAGGAGGAGCCACTGCCGGACGTGCCGTTCCGCGAGTTGCTTGGCTCCCTCCTCTATGCTGCGACGATGACGCGTCCAGACATCTCGGCGGCTGTCTCCATCCTGTCTCGCCGCATGCAGCACTTCGGCATGGACCACTGGAAGGCTGCCAAGCACCTCCTTCGCTACATCAAGGGCACCTTGTCTTGCACAACCTGCACCAACAGGGAGGGAGTACATGGCCCTTGCTGTTGTCAGGGGAGCTTCGGCTGTTAAGTTATCCAGGCAAGCTGGCCGAGTCGCTACGAGGGCAGCACCGATATTTTAATGTTGCAGACACACTCGTCTTACAAATTGCATGGGTGGGCAAGTGTAACGTTTGGACGACGATGGGCAAAACTTTATTTTTTCCTTTTTGTTTTGCATGTTCGAGCGTCTATTTAATTGAATGGTGGTGGACGTCTCCTTCCCAACCAAAAAAAAAAAAGAAAAAAAAAAAGAAAAAAAAAAAGAAAAAAAGGTGTCAAGTACTCGAAATACATTCTCCACATACATTCACGGGAGCGACAAACGGTCTTTCTACGTAAACTGTGAATACAATCCTTTCATAAGGCCGTCACCCGTCAGCACATCTGTTGTGAGGAAGATGGGGTTGAAGTCCCCAGCCTTGAGGCGAGAGCGCATGCTTGTCAGCTCCGCGTGCGTGGTTCCACCCAGGAAACAGACAACCACGTCGTTGCTCGGTTTCTGTGACGCGTCCGCTGCCGACGGCAAGTCTGTGTGGACTGCGAAGGGGGTGTCTGCACCAAACCAGAGTTGGAGATCTGCAAGGTCGCTGTCGTGTTGTGCAGATGCCAGCGTTGCCATGAAACGGGACGATAGTGGGTGCATGCCAAAGAGCACCTGGTCTGGCGCGTCGTCTTCACTCACGGCGAGTGACAGCCGCTTCCTCAGCTGCGTCAGCACGTGTGCGTTCACCGCCTGAACCCAGTTGAAGAAGCGAAGAAGGGACAAAACAGCGGCAAGTTTGGATGTTTCAGCGGGTGAGCAAGTCACATGCTGCATGCGCAGGGTGTGGTTGTTGTTTTGGTGTCTCGGAAGCAACCTCACACGTTGGTTGCACGAATTAGTGTGGACTCACGCTTGAGTCGGTCACAGACTCCATCGCCGAGAACGCCGGCAAGAACTTGTACCCGTAGGCATGTAGGGTCATCTGCTTCAGTCCAGCCCACGCTTTGTCAGACACAACGTTTGTGATTCTGCCAAGTACAGGATGGATAAAGTGTGTGAGTGCAGGAGCAAGTGTGCGAATAAAGACGCCAGGACTCAGGGTGGCAGCGATGTTGTCAAATGGAACAGGCTGGACACACAGAAAACACAGACACAGACACACACAGACATGTGCATACCTGAGAAGGAGGAGGAGTCGCAGGACGGCGTTGACATTGAACTGCCGACAAATCAATTCTTGGATAAACTCAATTGCAACTGCTCGCATCCAAACAAAGAGCGAGAGCTTGTGAGCGCAGACAAGCAACCAAAGAAGCGCACGCGCATTCGTGCACAGTCGCACCAATGCACGCGTACACGCACAGTTACGCAGATTCACACAAGCACACAGTTCGTGACACACACACACACACACACACACACACACAGATCGCACGTGACATACGTTGCTTGCCATGACCCATGACAAGGGACAGCTCTGCTTCCAACATCTCTGTAACGACGTCTGTGCTCTTGATGCGGTTGATGTGCACTGACATGTCCACATGAGCCGCGAGGGACCGGCTCTGCCCCTGTAGTTCATGTACAGTGGTGACAGCTACTGATGAGCCACGCAAAAGGCACTGGGCTGGCGAACACGTGCAGGACCCCCTGCAGAAAACAACACACACACACACACACACACACACACACACACACACACACACACACACACACACACACACACACACACACACACACACACCTGAAGTGCTGGCAGGCGCTTCACGAATGACGCTAGCTGAGTCACTGGGGAATACCGGCATACAGCGGGAGCGCACGACAAAGCCTTTCTGAGTGAGGGCATCTGGCACTGAAGTTTGCAGAAAACATTTCCGAACACACACGCACATGCACACACTCAAACGCACTCAAACACGCACACCCACAAGCATCACAGACACGCAAACAGACACACAAGCAGACATGCACACACATACATCGAGACACATTACGGGTGTGGCGTACAGTCATTTGTGTTGCGTTCATCAAAGGACTTGGTCATCTGTTTGGAAAACGATTTGAGGATGGGGGCGACGTTGGAGAAGTTCACATCGCGGAGCTTGGCGTACACGTGATCCTGCTCCGCAGAGAGCTGCAGTTTGCGCGGGGCATCCTTCTCGCTGCTGGCATCTCCCGCTGACGACGATGCAGGAGGCGTCGGCACTTCGCATGTGCCGCAAGTGACGGGGACGGTTTCGCTCAACATGCCAGCGTACGTGAGCTGTGAGCACAAGGGTGTGACCTGAACAAAGGCAGCCGACGAATCATGAATGATTTGGGATGAGACGGTGCACAGTGTGACACGATTGCACGCAGCCACACATGTTGTCAGATGGGCGGATGGCAGACGTGTGGGCGTGTGGACGTGTGGACGTGTGGGGTGTGCAAGGACGGACAGACAGAAGATACACAAACGGACAGACAGACAGACAGACAGCAACACACACACACAGAGTTACAAACACA
>NW_004754912.1:821503-860287 GCF_000188695.1 Salpingoeca rosetta | reverse complement strand
TACACACACACACACACACACACACACACACACACACAAACAGACACAGACACAGACACGCAGAGACAGAGACAGACACAAACAGACGCACACACACACACACACACACATGCAGAGACAGAGACAGGCATGCCAACCTCCGTCGCCGTATTCTGGGAGCTGGTCGCGGGTGATGGCGAGGTCGCGGTCACGGTCAATCTTCCAAAACGATGTGTAGATGACATAAAAGTGCTCGTAGGAGAAATACTCCGTCTCCTGCAGTGAGTGGCGACAAGTTGAGCGTGAGCAGTCACGATTGTGGCCATGTCCACCGCAATCTGTTCGCTTTCACATCAGCATCCACTCACGTGCACACGCCTCCACAGCCATCCACAGCCATCCGCGCACACGCATGTTCACAGCAGAGAGCGTTGCACGGACGTTGTTGATGTTCGGGTCGTCGCCGAGGAGTGTGAGGACAGAGAGGAAGGTGCTCTGGCGCAGTTCGCGAAGGGAGATGGCGCGAGACCACGACCTGGCGGCCGACAAGAGGGTGAGGAGGGGGAGGAGGAGGAGGAGGGGAGGAGGGGAGGAGGGGAGAGGATATTCGGTTTGATGAATGAGATACGTGCAGTCAACCAAGCACAGGCACATCGAGCATACAGACATAGGCAGACACGCACAAACACAGACACACACGCACACAGACAGACACATACACACAGAGACACATCGAGCATACAGACACAGACAGACAGACAGACAGACAGACAGACACACAGACAGACAGACACACACACACACAGACAGAGCACATTGCCCCCCTCCCCCAATGGCGTGCCCACTACCTGTTGACGGTGTAGAAGATGCGGGCGACCACGGTGTCCACATATCGCGCGTGATATTCTGGCGACTGCATGAGAAAGTCCAGCCCAGGGTGCGTCTCAATGACGTAGTAGATGAGCCTGCGTAGGTGGTGTGGCGCCAGCGTGTTGCCCACCGGGTTGAGGATGTGCATGGCCTTCTCGTGCGCCGTTGGATACCGCGACCGCAGTGGCTTCCAGAAGGCGGCAAACGCCGACGACGGCACAGACTCGGGCAGCTGCTGGATCGGGTTGTCCTCGGTCACGCCGGCGCCGAGGCCACCGGCAGTGACGGGCTCCGTGTTCACAATGTTGAGCCGCTGCGTCACCGCGCACGCATACAGCATGTCCGCTGCCAAATATGTGGGTAGGCCACACACGCGGCAAATCAGCTGGAAGTCGTCCAGCGTCACCGTCCCGCCCTGGCAGAAGGCGGACTCGACCTCGCTCATCATGTCCTCTTCAATTGGCAGCACAATCTCCGCCGTGAACAGCTGCGGAAACACAAACCCGCTGCCGCCGCTGTCGTCTGTCGTCTTCTTCTTCTTCTTCGCCACCATCTGAGACTGCGCCTCTTGGTGTTGCGCTCGCGCCTCTTCGTCCTCCTCCTGGTCTTCCCCTGCCACCAAAGAGCGCACTTCATCACTACTGCTGCGACTGCTTCTGCGACTCGATGGCTCTTTGACGTGCTGTGTTCCGTTTGCCTGCTCTTGCTTCTGTGCGTGCTTTCTCCTGCGACTGTCGTCCTCGTGCAGCGTTTGCTCGTCCTCTTCATCGCCCCATCCGCCATCACCATCGGTATCGCTGCCACTGCCGCTGCGCCGCTGGCGTTGCCGCTCGTGTGCTCGCTGTGCGCTAGCCTGCTGCTGGTGTTGCTGCTGTTCCTCTTCGTCCGTTCTCACTGCACGTTGTGCGCTGTCACGGTCACGGTCTCCCTCGCCTCCCCCACCTCCCTCGTCACTCGTGTTGCCTGCAAAGGCACCTTCTTTCTCTGATCGCTCCTGGTTGACCTGCACAAGGGACGGCTGTGCGTGTGGGCCATCCTCTTCGTCGCTGGTGGTGATGGCGCCTTCCCGCTTCAGCTGCCGCCGCCTCTGTCGCATGCGAGCGCGCTGCTCTTCCTTCTCCTTGCGAGCGTCGTCCCCGTCGCCTTGTTGGTGGTTACGCCGGGCACCCAGGATGGATGTTGGCGAGTGCGTGCGCGCATGGCCGGAGGCCGTGCTGCTGCCACTGCTGTTGTTGCTGGTGCTGTTTGGCGACCGGTGCGCCCCCGCGGAGTGGCTGTGGTGGTGCGAGTGCGGGTGTGTTGGCGGCAGCAGTGGCCTTGGCACCGGAGACGGCGGCTGGGCATGCAGCGTCCACTGGTTTGACAGCAACAAGGACACCTGGTGCGTCCAGTGGGCTCGCACTGCGTCATCACTCAGCCACTCCACCAAGAACTGCTCCACCTTGCCCTCCGCATCCCCGCCACCAGACATCATCTGTGCTGCTTGCCTGTCTTGTTGCTTGTCTTGTTGTCTTGTTGCTGGCTGTCGCTGGGGCTGGCCGAGCGAACAACAACCCAACAAGCCAACAGCAACGGCCCGCGACACCACAAAAATACGACCACCAATATCGCACAAACAACCCGCACAGACAGACAGAGCCGAGCAGGGGGAAGGGCGACGACTGCGATTATGTTGAAGCGCTTCCAGTTCTTTGACAAGGATGTCGCCACCCGAGCAGATGGCGTCGCCTTCAACGCTCTCGAGGTCTGACCACTCAAGCCTGTCGCGTGGTGTTGAGGGGGGGGGGGGTGGTGAAGGAGGAGGGTGTTGTTGCTGTTTGAATTGGCGTGACACAAATACGACCAGCTTTGTTGTCCTCGTATCATATCCACACACAAACACACACATACTCACACATACATGCACACACACGCACACGCACACTCACACACATCCATAACACACTCATACATACACACATACATGCACACACACACACACACACACACACACACACACACACACACACACACACGCACACTCACACACACACACACACGCGCGCGCGCGCGCATTTTCACACGCTCTCCTCTTTCCCCACATTTACGTGCAGGGCATCAACGTGGCACACGCCACGAGTGGACGCGGCATCATGTTCTTTGGCAGCGCCGAGGGATACATTTGCGCCGTTACAAAGGAACTGGAGCACTTTACCTTTCAAGTCCACGACGCGCACTTGATGTGCATGATCCAGCTCAGAACGCACGGCATCGTCGTTACCGCAGGCGTACGTTGCACACGGACATGTGTGCATGCGCTCGTTTGTGTGTCTGTGTGTGTCTGTGTGTGTCTGTGTGTGTCTGTGTGTCTGTGTGTCTGTGTGTGTGCTTGTTTGTGCTCGTTTGTGCTCGTTTGTGCTCGTTTGTGCTCGTTTGTGCTCGTTTGTGCTCGTGTGCGTGTTCTGTGTGGATGTGTAGCTGTGGGGTGTCCGTGCGAAGATATGCGCGCGTACACACAGGACACCTTTGCTGAATGTACTTGTGTTGCGGCTGCAAGGAGAAGGTGGCGTTAGCTGCCATTGTTCCATGCTCAACTCAAACACTATATGACTAACACCAACTCGAAACTCTCGCACGCGCAGCGTGATGAAAACACTGGCCCGCAAACGGTCAAGGTCTGGAGCACCGAAAAGGTGAGAGCCCAGACGGACAGTGGACCTGCGCTGGCGTATGTGTGAACGTGTGCTTGTATACTTTACTTAGATCAATGACCAACGCACTGCAATGCATCTGATGCATTCGCGCCATTGTATTACCATCTAACCCACCCCCCCCCCAACCTCACACACGACCGACACATGCTGTTAGGTGGCCGGTGGCAACATGCCGACGCTGCTGCGGACGGTGACGCTGGCGGCGAGCATGCCGGCCATCACCACCATGGCCGCACACGAAGGGCTCAGGCACCTTGTGCTCGGCTTTGTCGACGGCTCTGTGCGTCTGGTGCAGGGCGACATCACGCGTGAGCGGTCGTCCAGCCGCAGCCTGCGCGAGCTCTTTCGTGAGCAGGCGCCCATCACGGGGCTTGGCTTCCAGCCGGCACTGGACCACGTGTTCCTGTTCATCACCACGGAGGTGGACGTGTACGGGTGCAGTCTGGACCCGAAGCGGCCCGCGGAGAAGCTGACGACGACGGCAGAGGGCATGAAGTCGCACGGCACCGCCCTCAACTGCTTTGCCATCTCCCCAGACGGCGCGCTCTGGACGGAGGGCGACAGCGTACGTCAGCGCGCGTGTAATTGTGTCTCTCCGTGTGATTGCGAGTGCATGTCTGGTTTGTGTGCATTTGTGTGTGTGTGTGTGTGTGTGTGTGTGTGTGTGTGTGTGTGTGTGTGTGTGTGTGTGTGTGTGTGTCGTGCGTCATGTGCATGTCTGCTGCGTGCGTGTGCGCGCGCGTGTGTGAATGTGTTGTGTGCATGCCTGTGTAACTGTGCATCTGTGTTCGTGCGTGTGCATGTCTGCTGTGGTTGCGTGTTGCCGCTTTGTTTTCATTTCAGCACTTTTGTTTTTGGTGTGCTCTTGCCCACGCGTCACTGCGCGCCTGACACTACCAACCCTCTGTCGTGTGCTGCGTGCGTGTACAGGAGCTCAACATGTTCCTCCCGGAAGGGCGCGGCAAATCCCTTCCCTTCCCAGGTCCGTCACGCGTGTCTGGCAATGTTGTACACACACACATGTGTGAATGTGCGTGTGTGTGTACGGTTAACTGCTGCAAGTGCGCACCTTCTCTATTGCAGCTCGCCGTTCGTTCTCGCTCCACTCATGCTCACATGTGCACGCATCCCCTCTCCCTGTGTGACACCCCCCCCCCTACCCCCCAAGGCAAGAAGCTGGCGCTGCGCTTTTTCCGCAATTATCTGGTGATTGTGCACAAGCAGCAGTCTGCGGCGCGCCAGGACGACTACGCCGATGCCAGCATCTCGCGCGTGTGCTCCGTGACCGTCTGTGATCCTCAGAACAAGTTTATTGCGTACGAGACGACGTTTGATGACGTGCGCCACGTGCTCTACGAGTGGTCCTCCATCTTCGTCCTCACAACCCAGGGCAAGGTGCGCTGCGGCTCATGCGTGCGGGTGTGCATGCGTGTGAGTTTGTGTGTGAGTGTGCATGCTTTTCTGTGTATGTGTCAATTTTCTCTCTGTGTGTATGTATCTGCATTTGCACGAGTCTCAAGCGCCCTCTTGTTCGTCTGCGGCTGTTGCAACTGTCGCCGCCCCCCCCCCTTCACCACCACATCGACCACCACCACCACCACCACCACCATCACAAACTCGAACGTGACAAACACGACGAACCATGGCAGCTCTTCCAACTGTCTGAGAAGGACTTTGAGAGCAAGATGGAGTATCTGTACAAGAAGCACAGCTTTGAGATTGCCATCAGCCTGGCCAAGGAGCAGGCCGGCCCAAACAGCGAGGACTCAGACACCCTCGCGGAAATCTACACCCAATACGCCAGTGAGTGAACCATGAGTGGCATGCACGGGGTTGGGAACAGCCGGCGTGTGCCACAACTTTGCCGTCTTCACACCACATCACCATCGTCTTACCCATCACAACTCAAGTTGTCACAGCACATGTTACACCGTCCAATAACCCACTTTGCCACAACGCACACACGTCAACTCACCACAACGCACAAACCGTCACACACACACACACACACACACACACACACACACACTCATCTCGCACGTCAACTCGCTCCAATTTGATTCACTGCAATGGCAGATGATCTGTACAAGAAGCGCAACTTTGACGATGCGGTGCGGCAGTACATCAAGACCATTGGAAAGCTCGAGCCCTCCTACGTCATCCGCCGCTTCCTCGATTCCCAGCGCATTCACAACCTGACGGAGTACCTGCAGGCCCTGCACGACCGGCAACGGGCAGACAAGCACCACACCACGCTGCTGCTTAACTGCTACACCAAGCTCAAGAACGTGCAGAAGCTGGACGAGTTTATCATGACAGACAAGGAGCTCAACTTTGATCTCGAAACAGCCATCACGGTACGTTTACGTGCCCTCGAGTGTGTGAGTGAGAGAGTGCGTGCGTTTTGTTGATGTGTTGTGCGTGTTGTGGTGTGGTGTGGTGTGCATGGTGTGTTTTGTGCGTGTTGTGTTTGTGTTTGTGTGTGTTTGTGTTTGTGTTTGCGTTTGTGTGTGTTGTGTTGTGTGTGGTGTTTATGTGTGTTGTGTTTGCGTGTGGTGTTTATGTGTGTTGTGTTGCACATGCAGGTGTTCGTTTGCTGCATGCATGTTCAACAGTTCATTTCACGACAACAACCCATGCCGTTGTACTCATCACTGTCATTTTCATGTTCAGGTGTGTCGCCAGGCCGGCTACTACAAGCACGCCCTGTTTCTCGCAAAGCGATTTGGCGAGCATGAATGGTCAGTTGCTCGTAATGATGTGCGTGAATGTGCACGTGTGAGTGTGTACATGTGCGCGCGTGCATGTGCATATTCGTGTGCATGTGCATGTGTGTGCGTGTGCATGTGTTTGTGTGTGGGGGGGGGGTTCACTATGCCTGCTTTCCACGCTCATACGCCTGTCTCCGACGTGCCACTCACCTATTGGCGTTTGTTCAGGTACCTGCGCATCCAGCTGGAGAACGTGCACAACGCAGCGGACGCCCTCAAGTACATTGCCTGTCTTCCCTTCCCAGAGGTGCTGTGCTGTCGTTGTCACCCGGCATGGTTCTCGTGGTGAAAACTGTGTACGCTGAAAGGAGGTGCACCCACAACACACACGCACATACAACACAATACAACAACAACAACAACAACAACAACAACAACAACAACAACAACAACAACAACAACAACAACAACAACAACAACAACAACAACAACAACCAACAACAACAACAACAACAACAACAACAACAACAACAACAACAACAACAACAACAACAACAACAACAACAATGCACTGTGTGGCACTCGACACCTCGCCAGGCGAAAGAGAGCATGCAGCAGTTTGGGAAACAGCTGGTGGCGGCACTGCCAAACGAGGCCACGGAACTCCTCAAGCGGCTGTGCACAGACTACAAACCAAACACAGACGTCGACGGTGAGTATGGATGAGTTGCATGGATGGTGGACGTGCTGGATATATGCATTGGTGTGCGCAGCAGCCGTCTGCAGGTGCCCGAGTTTGCCCCACTGCTGCCCCTTTTTTCATGGAACCACCTCACAGCAACCCTCATCGCACATCCACGCCACGTTACATGGCCAAACCCTGCCACCACCATCAGTGTGCAGCGGTGGCGGGCGCAAGGGCCGGCGCAACCGCTCCAAACCACCAGCGGACCCCGAGGACTTTATTCAGCTCTTTGTCGACAACGTGCCCCAGCTCAGGCAGTTCCTCCAATACATGGTCGAGGTGCGCTGATGTGACACTTGTAGTGTTGCCGTGGCGGTGACATTGATGGTAGTGGGTGATGGCGACGGCGACAGTTGGTCGCTTCTCCATCTCTCTGGCTGCTTTCCACGTTGTGTGGGCGGTCCCCTTGTTGTTTCGTGCTCCACTTCCGCCGCCTGATCTGCCTGCAACACCTGGCCTTCTGTGGCTGTTTTTGCCCCACCACCACTCCACTCTCTTGCTTGCGTGTGCAGAACAAGAGCGACATGAAGAAGGCCGCTTACGACACGCTGTTGGAGCTGTACTTGCGTGAAAAGCCAGGTGAGCACACCCCTGCATTTCGCACACTCGCATCTAGTTCTGCTGTTCGCCTTCCCTCTGCCAATAACAACACAACACAACACACACACACACACACACACACACACACACACACACACACACACACACACACACACACACACACACACACCCTCCCTTGATATCACATGTTGCCACACCATCATTTCTCTCACCCCCGCACCGCCCTCTGCCCCTGTCACCACCGCATTTGTGACCACCGCCTGTTGTGGAATTATTTTTTTCGGCAGCGACTGCTGCGGAGGAGGCGGACCGCGACGCGCGGGTGATGGCGCTGCTGCGAAGCCACGGCAAGTACGACGAGTACCAGGCCATGATCCTCACGCAGATGTACGACTTCAAGGAGGGCATCCTCTACCTCTTTGGCCGCACCAAGCAGTACCAGCAGATTGTCCGCTACTACATGGAGAAGAAGGCTTACGCAGGTGCGTCGCGTGCTGGTGTGGATGTGGATGTGGATGTGGATATGGATGTGTATGTGGGTGTGGATGTGGATGTAGATGTAGATGTGGATGTGGATGTGGATGTGGTGTGTTCCACTGCTGTTCCAGAAGCGGCGCACCCTCGATGCACTATCTCCCTGCGGCTCAATGGCTCCTTTCCTCCATGTGTGTGTGTGCGTGTGCGCGTGTCTGTGCATCCACCAGATGTGATTAGCGCGTGCCGGACGTACGGCGCTGCGGACACGGCCCTCTGGGTGCAAGCGCTTGAATTCTTCGCAGGTGAGTGTGGATGCGCTTGTGAACCCTCTTGTAATGGCACGCAGTTGTGTGCGCTTATTTGAGGGCGCTTGTGGGTTTGAAGTACACTCGTATGGTGTTGCGGCTCGCTTTGGAGGTTTCATTCACATGCATGCACTTCCTCAAACGCCTCCCTCAACACTGCTCTGATGCGTGGCACCACGCTTTCTCTCAGGGGACGAGGAAGGCTGCCGCAAGTACATGAAGCAGGTGCTGGAGTACATTAACGACAACAACCTGCTCCCGCCGCTCATGGTCATTGAAATCCTCGCCCGAAACGACATGGTCACCCTCGCATCCGTCAAGGTGAGGTGCACGCCACGCGCCCATATGAAGAATGATACTCGCGCGCGCGTGCGTGCGTGTGCGTGTGTGTGTTGTGTGTGTTGTGTGTGTGCGTGTGTGTGCGTGTGCGTGCGTGTGTGTGTGTGTGTGCGTGCGTGTGTGTGTGTGTGTGTGTGTGTGTGTGTGTGTGTGTGTGTGTGCGTGCGTGTGTGTGTGTGTACGTGTGTTGTATGCATGGCCACGTGCGCGTGCGACCACCACCGTTTCATTGCTCACCCCGCCATGCTTACACTACCTACCGCCCGCTACACCTCAGGACTACTTTACGAAGCGGCTCAACGACGAGATGAAGTCCATTGACGGCGATGAGCGCCAGATCCAGCGCGTGAGTGCAAATCTGAAGTAGAATGTTCATGCGTGCCAGCCGCCCTGCTCGTGTGCGGCAGCTGTGACCTTGTGTGCGAGCTTCTTCTTGCCTTGCCACTCACCGTCACCCTCTGCTCCCGACCAACTGATCGCGCTGTATTGCATGCACAGTATCGTGGCAAGAGCGAGGCGATGCGGGCAGAGATTGAGCAGCTGCGAACACAGGCCCGCGTCTTCCAGGTGTGGGGGCTTATGGCATGGGTGTCGTGGTGCTAGTTTGGCGGGGGCGGTGTCATAATGGTTGCACGCAGTGTTTGCACGCGTTTCGCCCACGTGCACACCTGCGCAGATTGAGCGCCTCACATATTCCTGTTCTTCTGCTCGTGCTCCCTCCCTCTCCGCGACTACCAGGACAACAAGTGTTCGCAGTGCCCGCGGCCATTGACGCTGCCCGTCGTGCATTTCCTGTGTGGGCACTCGTACCACTGGGACTGCATCCCAAACGAGAACGAGTGCACGCGGTGCCGCGACGAACACCACATGGTCATGACCAAGCTCAGGTCCCACGAACAGGCCGGCCAAAACTACGACCAGGTGTGTGTGTGTGTGCATGTGTTTGTGCATGTGTGCATGTGTTTGTGCATGTGTGTGTGTGTGTGTGTGTGTGTGTGTGTGTGTGTGTGTGTGTGTGTGTGTGTGTGTGTGTGTGTGTGTGTGTGTGTGTGTTTTGGATAGAGGGTGACGGAAGGCCGTCAGAACCCCTTTCGTCTTGCATCTCTTCACGTTAATGTCTTATCGTGCGTAGCCCACCCCTCACCTCCAATATTTCCTCTCCCTCACCTGCGCTCACACGTCACACGTCACACGTCATGCCATCATGGGTCGTGCTTATGGTGTGGCAGTTGTCGAAGCGGCTGGACGGCGCAAAGGACCGCTTCTCCGTCATTGCAGAGCAGTTTGGCCAGAACATGTTCCACAAGGTACGCCCACAGTCTCCACGTATTGTTGAGATGTTCGTGACGTTGCTTGTTTCGCGGACAAGGCGACGTCGCCAATGTGCACGACCCACTCGCTTCTCATGCAGAAACATCTTGCTCCACCGTCATATCATGCTTTGCGTTTCGCCCCGCGAATTGCACCTGCACTCGACACGCTGGCCCTCCCCTCACGCGTTGTTGTTTTCTCTCCTGTGCTGCCAGCCCGTGACGTTGCCTGAGTCTGCTGTGCGCTCGCACGACCACCCGACGAGCACCCCTGCCCACGCCCCGCCATCATCGTCATCAGCGGCAGCACGCCGTGGCGGCGGCGGTGGCGTTGACGATTCGCACATGTACGGTACAGGGATGACCCCGCGTGGTGCCGGGCTTGACACGAGCGACGTTGGCTTCAGCACGGGGTTTTCGCCCATGGGCGGCGGCGGCGGCGGCGGTGGGATGCGGCGCGGAGGCATCGACCGCCACGACGACGTCTGGGGCGCACGCGGATTCTGAGCTGGGCGTGTTGTTGATGGTGGTGGTGGCGATGGTGGTTATGTTGATGGTGGTGGTGGTGCTGGTTGCAAGCAAGCAAGCAGGGTGTGTGTGCGTGTGTGTGTGTGTGTGTGCGTGTGTGTGTGTGTGTGACGTGTTCTTCATGCCATGTGTGTTGAAAAGTTCGCGCTTTTACTGTTGTTGCTCGCACACAATCGTCTTTCGTTATTGAAAACCAACCATAGTTCTTGAAAAGGAACAAGAGAAAAGCACACTGTTCGAGAGAGAGAGGGGGGGGGGTGGGGAGCAGAAGACAGGGCTATCGAAGGGGCAACGCAGACCACAAGGGCTCAGACACAGATAGACGCAGGCAAAGATAGACAGACAGATACACACACAGACACACACACAGACACACAGACACACAGACACACAGACACACACAGACACACACACACACACCCAGCGCGACAATTAGCGGCGTGGGGACGCGGAGTGGCGGCGGTGGCGACGGCGACGGCGACGGCTGTCATCGCTGCCACTGCTGCTGCTGGATGAGCTTGAGCCCGAATCGGAATCAGACCCACTCGACGACGACGATGACGAGCTGCCACTGCTGCTGCTGCCACTGCTGTGACGACGGCGACGGCGGCGGTGTTTCTCAGCGCTGTCTTCCCTCACGTCGCGGCTGTGGCGGCGGCTGCCTGACCGCTGGCGACCACCGCGTCGCTCTTCACTTCCGCCCACATCTGCGCGGGCGTCACCGCCATCACGGGCGGCATCAGCATCAGCATCAGCATCAGCATCGCCACCGTCACGGGCAGGGCGCGGGCTCGTGCGCACCTCCTCAGCGTCACGCGTGACACGTGCATCATCATGTGCGCCGCCATGCTCGCGTTCTCCACGGCGGTCGTCGCTCCGGCGCCGCTCATCGCGCTCATCGCGCTCATCCCGGCTGTCACGGCGGTGGCGGCGGCGGTGGCGCGGGGGCGTGCGGCTCCGGCTCCTGCTGCGGCTCCTGCTGCGGCTGTGGCGACGGTAGCGGCGATGAGAGCGCTCCTCACGCTCGCGGGCCCGCTGCTCGCGCTCGGCCTTGCGCTGCTCATAGCGCTGATGGGGCGACGGTAGCGGCGATGGCAGCGATGCAGCGGCGAAGGAAGTAGGAAGCGAGGTAGGAGGAAGTGAGGAGGCGGACAAGACAGAGGACGGCACAAACATGGGGGAGGAGGAACAGCAGGGGGAAAAAGAAGAACATGGCAGCGATGACAAGGAGCGGAGCGAGGAATGGCAAGGGGTGAGATCATTGACATCACTGAAGCGTTGCTGATATTGAAAGGGGGATGTGGGAGCATGAACAAACGGACGAGCACACACAGAACGGGGGAGAAGAAACGATCCACAGTGTTGACCACCAATGCGCATGATCACACGTACCGCCTGTCGCGCGGCACGGCGCTCTTCGCGGCGCTGCTTCTGCATGTCCTCGTTGAAGGATTCGCCGTGTTGGAAATCGGAGGCGATGCCAAAGGCAGACTTGAGGCGCTCGTTCTTCACCTGGTTGGCAGCCGCCTCTTCATGGGTGCCCATATGCCTGCAGCCAATGGAAGGAGGACGCGTGAGCGCGCGAAGCAAGAAAAAAAGCACACAAGCAAGCAGCGGCGTAAGCAAAAGCACGCAAGCAAGCAGCGACGCAAGCAAAAGCAGCCACGTGCATGTTCGTACACACACACACACACACACACACACACACAAAAACACACACACACACACACACACACACACACACACACACACACACACACACACCGAAACCTTACTTTCCGTGCTTCTGGATGTTGGCGGCATGGAACTTCTCGAGGAGCTGTGCACGATACTCGTCAACCTTTGCCTCAATCTCGTCCTCTGTGCAGCCTTGCTCCGTCATGGAATCCTCCAGCTCTGCGCACTTGAGTTCAATCTCGCGGCGACGGTAGTGGTCGAGGATCCCCTGATCAGGCGCGCGTGTGAGCGCTGTTGGGATGGCGTGTGGTGGGCCACCAGGCTGGTGTTGTTGCTGTTGTTGCTGTTGCTGCTGTGGCCGTGAGCGACGGATCATGGACATGTTCCGCTGCACATACCCGTTGGTGCCACTGCCACGCGGCGTGGTCAAGCCAACTCCGTTGTACATCTTTGCCTCTTTGTGTTGTGGTGTTGTGGTATGTGTCTTCTTTGGAACTGTGAGCGAGTGTGAGTATGTGCGTGGTTGCTTGCTGTGTGGGGTGTACGTGTGGGTGTGGGTGTGGGTGTGGGTGTGGCTGTGTTCGTTCACCCTCACACGCTTGTGTAGATGTGAGCCAGCCGGATTGATGTGAGTCTCTCTGACAGCCACAGGCTGCTGTGGTTGTCGTTGTCGAGTGCTGCTTTTGTTGGTTGTCTCGTATCTGCGCACGATCTCCACCCAGAAAAAAATAAAAAAATAAAATTGATTCCATGCAGACGTGGTGGATACGTCGTAACTTTTTCGTTGTGTGTGGTGCGCACACACTGCGAGAGAAAAGCGAGCGGGTTGAAGTGAAGCAGACCATTTACTGCAGGCGCTGGTGTCGTGTGCGGTGGAAAAGGGGAAGAAGAAGGCGAACGCCGCTCTCTGAACTGCTCTTTTGCTTGGTTGGTGTGCTCGCTTGTCCAGCGACGGCGCAGGAGCACTGCACGCTCTCCCTCGTCTCCTGGATTGATTGGAGGGGTGCAGCTTGGGGAAGGGAAGGGTTGAGTGCTCTTGAAACGCCGCAAGCGCATACAATTGGTGGTGGTGCACCGGTTCTCTCCGCCTTCGCACCGTGATTGCCATTGATGTGAGTGTGCGCTTCCCATATTTGTGGACTGAGCACGGTCGTCACAACATAACCGTCTGTGTGTGTGATTATGTTGGGCCTGACAGAGAAGCATACGCACGACCAACAGACATGCTCATGACGTTGTGGTTGTGTGCACGCTCTCCCTGTTGTCATTGTTTCGTGCCATGCTTACCTTCTCAAACACACTCAACATGCGCCCTATCAAACACACACACACACTCACACACACACACTCAAACACACTCACACACACACACACACACATGCAGACTTTGGCATTGACCTGAGCTGTCGAGTGGTGATTTAGACACACATAAGTCAGCATGGTGACGTTTGCGGAGCGCCCATCTGTGGCGCCGCTGCGCAAGGCCAAGCGCATCAAGTTTGGCATTCTCAGCCCCGACGAGATCAAGGGTGTGTGCGTGCGTGTGTGTGTGTGCATGCATTTGAGATGTGTCATGTCAAGAACGTGTGAGCGAGTGTGCGGAATGCGCTGCTGTGATTATGGGTAAGGCCATGCCCACAGGTGGTTTGCGGCTCCCTTTCTATCTTGGGTCACCTCCACTCACTCCTGGCCAACACCACACACACACACACACACACACACACACACACACACACACACACACACACACACACACACACACACACATGCAGCCGGTTCCGTGTGCGAGATCACCACGCCAGAGCACCAGGAGAATGGCGTACCAAAGCCTGGTGGCCTGAGTGACCCTCGCATGGGCCCCATTGATCGCGACCTTCGCTGTGAGACGTGCCATGGCACCGCCTCGGAATGCCCGGGACACTTTGGGTGAGTGTAGTTTGGGTGGAGTGGGGATTATGTGTGTGTGGGTGTGTGTGTGGGTGCGGGTCGGTGACAGAGTGACCGAGAGAGAATGTGTGTGTGTGCGTGCGTGCGTGCGTGCGTGCGTGTGCGTGTGTATTTTCAAGTGGCCCAACTTCCCTGTGCATGCGTGTCTCGGCTGCGTGGTGTGGTTTGCTCTTCTGTGACGCTGCTGGTTCCTTCTCCCTTGATAGTTTGATGTGGTTGCATTCTGCCTCTTCTCTTGCGACATGCTCACACATGCACACACCTGCTTGCATCCACGTGTTCTGCACAGCCACATCGACCTGGCCAAGCCCGTCGTCCACGTTGGCATGATCAGCAAGATTGTGCAGGTTCTTCGCTGCATCTGCAAGTCGTGCTCAAAGGTCCGCTTCACAAAACCTCAATACCCCATGCTCATACTCCCCCATGGCTAATGATCCTGCTCTTGTGGCAGTGCTGGTTCGCGCTGGTGCTTTTCTGGGTGGGTTGCTGCTGTTGTCTCGTTGAGAATGCCGTTTGTCTGTCCTCACGCACCATTCACACAACCACAACCACCATGTGCAGCTGCTGGTTGACCTGTCGGATGATGAGGTGAAGGAGATTCTGCGCCGCACGAAGAACGACCCCAAGAAGCGGCTCAAGGCCATTGCCAAGAAGTGTGCTGGCCGCAAGGTGTGCGAGGCCGGAACAGGGATGGACGACGACAGGCCAGACGACATCCAGCTCAGCCCAGAGGAGGAGCTTGAGAAGCAGGGCCACTCGGGGTGCGGTGCCGAGCAGCCAAAGTCCGTGCGTCGCTCTACTGAGCCCGGGCATACGCTCGAAATCATCATGGAGACAAAGGACGACAACGGTCTTGTCACAGCGGTGAGTCCAGCAGCTCACAACAGGAAGCTTCCGAGGAAGGCGGTGGAGGCGTGTGCTCGTGTGCTTTGGTTGTGTATGCTTCGTGAATGTGTGCATGTGTTGTGTTTTGTGTGTTTTTTGTTTTGTGTGTTTTTGGTGTGTGCTTGAATGGCTGCCTTGTCTTGTTCTGCGTTCTCGTGGCACACACCTTCCTTCATGCACGTGCTCTGTATACCTCCTTGCCCCGTTTGTCACCTCATCTGCCTTTTCAACACTTGTTTTGCCTCTCTCTCTCTCTCCCCTCTCACACCGCACCAACGCCACCTCACACCGACGCCACCTCACATCAATGCAACCTTCTCTGCACGACCCTTCCCCCTCTCTCAACAAACGCAAACGTGTGCATGCAATGCATGTCACAGCGCACCATGTCGACGGAAGAAATTTACGAGCTTCTGCACAACATCAGCCACGCCGATGCCGAGGCGCTGGGCTTTGACCCCCATCACACGCGCCCGGACTGGCTTATGATCACCTGCCTGCCCGTGCCCCCGCTCGCCGTGCGCCCTTCCGTGCAGATGGGCAGCGGTGGCCGCAGCCACGATGACCTCACCAACCAGTACGCAGAGATTGTCAAGGCAAACAACGGCCTGCGCGAGAACGAGCAGAGCGGTGCGCCACGGCACGTGATTGAGGAGAACGTGCTCTACCTCCAGTTCAAGGTGGCCACCCTCTTCGACAACAACCTCCCACACATGCCCATGTCCATGCAGGTGAGCCCACCACATCCACCAACATGGCCCTGCTTTGCTTCTTCGCTTTGTTGCACTGTGTCGCTTGTGCAATGCGTTGCTTGTGCCACCCTTGTTTCCTTTTTGGCATGTGCTCGTGTGTGTGTGTGTGTGTGTGTGCACTCGTCCATTTCCCACCCCGCCACACACTTCCGACGCATGCTCTATTTGTTCTCTGCGCTGTCCATGTTGCTATTTTCTCTCGCCCATACGAATCCACAACACATGCCTCTGCTTCCCACCACCTCCACGTTCACGCTCACCATGGCACAACACACCCACACACACACACACACCCACACACACACACACACACACACACACACACACACACACACACACACACACACACACACACACACACACACACACAACCTAACCCGTCCACGGCAGAAATCTGGGCGCCCCATCAAGGCCATCTCGCAGCGCCTCAAGGGCAAAGAGGGCCGAATCCGCGGGAACCTCATGGGAAAGCGCGTCGACTTTAGCGCACGTACCGTCATCAACCCAGACCCAAACCTCGAGATTGACCAGGTGTGCACGCGCGGCGCCGCTGTGTATTTGCTGTACACTTGCTTTCGTGTGTGCGTTTGTGTGTCGCAACACAAACACCATGTGCATTTGCTGGCCTGCCTCATCCTCAACTCTTGTGCTCGCTGCAGGTTGGCGTGCCGACATCCGTGGCGCTGACGCTGACAGTGCCGGAGCGGGTGACCAACTTCAACATCAACACCATGAAGCAGTATGTTGACCGCGGCCCAAACCAGCATCCGGGCGCCAAGTACATCATCCGCGATGACGGGCAGCGCATCGATCTGCGGCACGCGCGCAACGCCATGGATCTCAACCTCCAGCCCGGGTACATTGTTGAGCGGCATCTCAAGGACGACGATGTCATCATCTTCAACCGACAGCCAACCCTGCACAAGATGTCCATGATGGGCCATCGCGTCAAGGTTCTGCCGTGGTCAACCTTCCGCATGAACCTCAGTGTCACCTCCCCGTACAACGCCGATTTCGATGGCGATGAAATGAACTTGCACGTGCCACAATCCCTCGGCACCCGCGCGGAGGTACGAGCAGCATGTGCTGTGTGGATGTATGCGTGCCTCTGTATGTGTTTGTGTGTGTGCTGCTGTGTGTGTGCTTCTGTATGCGTGCTGCTGCGTGTGAATAAGTTTCATGCGTGCTGCTGCTGCTGCTGCTGCTGCTCTCTCTCTCTCTCTCTCTTTCTTTGTGTGTGTTTGTTTGTCGTCCTCCCCTCCTCTTTTCTCTGAACCCCTCCCCGCCTATCTCTTTCTTTTCGCCCACTCACTCACACACTCACTCATGCACGTGCTCGATTCTGTTCCTTCCGTTTCCATTCCTCCACCTCCCCCCCCCTTCTCCCGGGCAACAGGTCGAGGAGATTATGATGGTGCAGCGGAACATTTTGACGCCGCAGGCCAACCGGCCTGTGATGGGTATCATCCAGGATACGCTGACGGCCATCCGCAAGCTCACGTTCCGCGACACATTCATCGAGAAGGACGACATGATGCAGCTGCTCATGTGGTACCCCAACTGGGACGGCCGCCTGCCGGAGCCTGCGCTGCTCAAGCCAAAGGAGTTGTGGACCGGCAAGCAGCTCGTGTCCATGGTGCTGCCGGACAAGATCAACCTGGTGCAGTTTTACAGCCAGCACGACGGCTCCGTCGACACGCCGCGGGACAAGGACGGCAACGTGATTGAGGCGGAGGACGCCACCCACATCACCCAGCACGACACGCGCGTGCTGATCCAGAACGGCAAGCTCATCTCCGGCATCCTGTGCAAGAAGACGATGGGCGCGCGCGCCAACGGCGTCATCCACGTCATCATGATGGAGCACGGCCACGAGCGCGCCCGCCAGTTTTACGGCAACGTGCAGACGGTGGTCAACAACTGGCTCCTCATCCACGGCCACAGCATCGGCATCGGCGACGCCATTGCCGACACGCACACCTACGACACAATTGACAGCGAGAAGGCGGCGGCCAACGAGAAGGTGAACGAGCTCATCCAGGACGCGCAGCTGGACAAGATTGAGCCGTCGCCCGGCCACACCATCCGCCAGACGTTTGAGGCCAAGGTGAACAAGAACCTTAACCAGGTCATCAAGAAGACGGGTGGCGCCGTGCAGAAGGCGCTCTCCGAGCACAACAACTTCAAGGCCATGTCCACCGCCGGGTCCAAGGGCAGCGAGATCAACATCTCCCAGATCATCGCCTGCGTCTCGCAGCAGAACGTGGAGGGCAAGCGCATCCCCTTTGGCTTTCGGCACCGCAGCCTGCCGCACTTTGTCAAGGACGACTACGGCCCGCACGCGTGCGGGTTTGTCTTCAGCTCCTACATCCAAGGGCTCGAGCCGCACGAGTTTTTCTTTCACGCCATGGGCGGGCGCGAGGGTCTGATTGACACGGCCGTGAAGACGGCCGAGACCGGGTACATCCAGCGGCGGCTGGTCAAGTCCATGGAGGGCCTGCGCCTGGAGTACGACGGCACCGTGCGCAACTCCACGGGCGACCTGGTGCAGCTGCACTACGGCGAGGACGGCATGGACGGCGCCCTCGTCGAGTCGCAGTCACTCACCCTCAAGCTCGACAACGCCACGTTTGAGAAACGCTTCCTCACCAACGTCGCCAACACCCGCTCCCTGCGGCGCTTCCTGACGGAGGACGTGGTGGACGACCTGGCCGCGTCGCAGGACGCCGCGCAGCAGCTGCTGGACGAGTACGAGCAGCTCATCCGCGACCGCGACGAGCTGCGCAAGGTGCACGACCGCGGCAACGAGACGGTCGTCCTCCCCGTCAACCTGCACCGCCTGCTGTGGAACGCGCAGAAGCTGTTCCACATTGACGGCACGCAGCCCTCGGACCTCAACCCGCTGTACGCGCTCACCTCCATCAACGCGCTCACAAAAAAGCTGATCGTGGTGCCGGGCGACGACCCCATCAGCGTCGCCGCGCAGGAGTCGACCACGCTGCAGTTTTGCTGCCACTTGCGCTCCATGCTGGCCACAAACCGCCTCATCCACGAGCACCGCCTCACGCGCGAGGCGTTTGAGTGGGTGCTGGGCGAGATTGAGCACAGGTTTGCGCAGTCGCAGGCGCAGCCCGCGGAGATGGTGGGCCCGCTGGCGGCCCAGTGCCTCGGCGAGCCAACCACGCAGATGACGCTCAACACGTTCCACCAGGCCGGTTACTCCGCCAAGAACGTCACGCTCGGCGTGCCGCGCCTCAAGGAGATCATCAACGTGTCTCGCAACCCCAAGACGCCAAGCATGCTGCTGTTCCTGGACGAGCAGGCCAGCGACAACGAGACGCTCGCGCTGCGCTGCCTGTACGACCTCGAGTACACCCCACTCAGTGCCGTGGTGAAGAAGAGCAGCATCTGCTTTGACCCGGACGAGCGCAACACCATCATCCAAGAGGACCTCGAGTTTCTGCAGGACTACTTTGACGACCCAGACTACCACCCCGAGGACCTGTCCCCCTGGGTGCTGCGGCTGGAGCTTGACTCGGTGCAGATGACCCTGCGCGACGTGTCCTGCGACATGATTGAGGAGAAGATTGAGTCGTACCTCGAGTCGACGGTCAAGTGCGTGTACACGACCAACGCCGCTGCCAAGCAGAAGGTGATGCGCATCCGCCTGACCAAGGTGGAGGAGAACGAGGAGGGCATGGAGGACTTCATGTCCGCGGACCGCCTGCTGCGCCTGGTGGAGGAGCGGCTGCTGAAGAACCTGCACCTCAAGGGCGTGGAGGAGATCTCGCGCGGGTACATCTCAAAGCCGGAGACCAAGGAGCCGGAGAAGCTCAAGCGCTACTATGACGAGAACGGCACCTTCCAGAGTAAGTCTGGCTGGATCATCGAGACGGACGGCTCCAGCCTGGCCAAGGTGCTCTCGCACCCGCACGTCGACCCGGAAAACTCGTCCACCAACGACATTGTGGAGGTGTTCCAGGTGTTTGGCATTGAGGCGGCGCGCAAGGCCGTGGAGAACGAGATTATCAACGTCGTGACGTCTGGCGGCGCCAACGTCAACTACCGCCACCTGTCGCTGCTGTGCGACATTATGACGAACAAGGGCAGCCTGATGGCCATCACGCGCCACGGCATCAACCGCCAGAGCACCGGCGCCCTGATGCGAGCCTCCTTTGAGGAGACGGTCGACATTCTGCTTGAGGCCGCGGCCCACGCAGAGACGGACACCATGCGTGGCGTCTCGGAGAACATCATGCTGGGCAACCTCGCCCCGGTCGGCACGGGCTACTTTGACCTGTTTATTGACCGCGACATGCTGTCGCAGGCCATCACGTTCCGCCCCACGGACCTGGTTGGCGACGACGACATTCTCGGTGCAGAGGAAGGCGATGACCTGGGCGAGGGCGCGGCAACGCCGTGGACCAGCGCCCGCACCCCAGCCCACTTTGCCGCGTCGCCCTCCATCGTCGGCGGGCAGACCCCCATCATGGGCCAGTTCACCCCGGATCACGCCTTTGACGGCACGCTGTCGCCCGGCCGCAGCCCCGTGGCGGACTCGCCAGGGTTTGGCGCCATGTCGCCCTCGTACAACCCGGCGTCGCCACGCTACGCCCCGCAGTCGCCCGGGTACTCCCCGACGTCTCCCAGGGCCGACGCTGCAGCGTCGCCAATGTACAGCCCAACGTCGCCCGGGTACTCCCCGACGTCGCCCAAGCCAGGCCAGTCGCCGACATCGCCCTCGTACTCACCGAC
This sequence comes from Salpingoeca rosetta, assembly GCF_000188695.1. Classification (NCBI taxonomy): domain Eukaryota; class Choanoflagellata; order Craspedida; family Salpingoecidae; genus Salpingoeca; species Salpingoeca rosetta. Next base: position 839,753 of record NW_004754912.1, on the reverse strand, counting down.
ATCACCAGGATACTCGCCCACCTCCCCATCTTTCTCCCCGACGTCCCCCTCTTACTCGCCCACGTCGCCCTCGTACAGCCCAACCTCGCCCAGCTACTCCCCCACATCGCCGTCTTACTCTCCCACCTCCCCGTCCTACTCTCCCACCTCCCCGTCCTACTCCCCGACGTCGCCGTCCTACTCGCCAACGTCGCCGAGCTACTCACCCACGTCCCCCTCTTACTCGCCCACGTCGCCGTCGTACAGCCCAACCTCGCCCAGCTACTCCCCCACATCGCCGTCTTACTCTCCCACCTCCCCGTCGTACTCCCCAACCTCCCCAAGCTACAGCCCCACATCGCCATCATACAGCCCCACATCACCAAGCTACTCGCCTACGTCTCCTTCATACAGCCCCACATCCCCGAGCTATTCTCCCACGTCCCCGTCATACTCGCCCACGTCGCCGAGCTACAGCCCCACGTCCCCATCCTATTCGCCCACGTCGCCCTCGTACAGCCCAACCTCGCCCAGCTACTCTCCCACATCGCCGTCTTACTCCCCCACCTCCCCGTCCTACTCTCCCACAGCTCCTGGTGGCAGCAACAACAACCCCAGCCGTTAGTGTTGTCGTTGCAGTCCATTGCGTGGTCAAGAAAGCCACAGTGGAGCACGCGCGAGAAGCAGCAGGCTGGTGTGTCGCATGTGATAGAAGCGTTTGGGTGTGTTGACGTGAGGTTGACGTGTATTGTGCTCACTCGTGACATATGTTCTGTCATCCTCTCGTGCAACTGCATTTCAAGGGTGGTGTTGATGTGAGGCTGGTTTACATGGGTACAGTTGGAGCTGAGTGTACGATAGCGAGAGCGAAAGCTGACGCAGTGAGTGGTGTTGTGATTTGATGATGTTGCTTGCTTGTGTCTGTTGTGATGAACTGATAAGAACCCCTTGCTTTTTTCCATTTCCAAATAAATAGACAAAGCATACACACGTGCATACACATGCGCGCACGCGCGCTGCACATGAGAACAGCCAACCCTCCTTGTTCACGAGAGCGATACGTTGGTGACTGTGTGTGTGTGTGTGTGTGTGTGTGTGTGTGTGTGTGTGTGTGTGTGTGTGTGTGTGTGTGTGTGTGTGTGTGTGTGCATGGATGGATTCATGGATGGTTTGCCGGCTGGCGTGTTTATTTACGGAGGACAATGAGAGTCATAAAAGGAATCTGTGATGATGAGACGTCAAATATGAACGAGTGTTTTGGTCTTGTGACAATGGTCTTTGACTGGCTGGCTGCTGAGTACCTCACTTTCTCGCCTACAAAACAAAACTCAAGGGTGAACAAAAAGTGGATCGACGAACGGTGTTGATGAAGTTCACAACAACATTAAACTACAGAACAACAAGCGCAACAAGCGCAACAAACGTTGTGTCTGCTAGCAGTTGCTGCGACATGTGCAGCAGAGGGTCTTGCTCTTTGGCCCCTTCAACTTTGGTCCGGTTATGTTTGGCTCCCCGTTCGCAAGTCTTTCCCCACTTCTTGCTGCTCGCTTGCTTGCCGCTCCGCGTTGTCACGTCCCTTATCCTGTGCTTTTGGCGGGAACAACGCCTGCGAGAGCTCAAACTCATCGCGATCGCGGCATTCCAACGTGTCCTGTTCATTGACCGATGGAAGCGGCAGTCCGTGCTGCTGCAGGATGCTCGCCATCTCCCGTGCATACCGCTGCATCGCACGCGTGCGCGTCTTCCACAGGTCGCGCTCAACACGCAGCGACTGCAGCGCTGCCTTAGCGTGGTTCACGTGCTGGCGCAGAAACACGTTGTCGCGCCGCATCTCCTGCATCTCCTGCGAGTCCTTTGCGTGTGCGCTCTGCATGGTGTCGTACTCCCGCTCGATGGCGCGCACGTCGCTCATGAACACGTCCATGCTGCGCACGCGGCTCATGATGGCGTCCACTCGCTCGTGCGCGTGTGTGCGCAGCTCTGTCTGCAGCCAGCGCAGCGTCTCTTCAAAGCCGTTGCACGAACGCACGCACTCCGACGCGCTCTCCAAGAGGGCAAGCCCGACGCGGTACAGCACCAGCTCCCCAAACACCAGCAGGTGGTCTGCGAGGGTTTCGTTTGCGCGCATGTGCGCGCGTGTGTGCGTGTACATGTGAGCGTGTGTGTTTTCATGTGCATGTGCATGAGTGTGTGCATGTGCATGAGATACCTGCAAATGAAAAGATATCAGAGACAGAGAATGAAGAGGAGAAAGGCGCTCGTAATTGTTCCACACGCAAGAATCCCAAACGTCCACAATGTCCACAATGTCCACAATGTCCACAACAACAACACCAACAACAACAACAACAACACCAACAACAGCAACACCAACAACAGCAACAACAACAACAACAACAACAACAACAACAACAACAACAACAACAACAACAACAACAACAACAACAACAACAACAACAACAACAACAACAACAACAACAACAGCAACAACAACAACAACAACAACAACAACAACAAAACAGACAACAACAACAAAAACACTGACCAAGCACGACTTCGGCGAATTCAGTGGTGAACTGCGTGTTGAAGAAGGTGAGGAACCACGGGGTTGCATAGAGGAAGGGCTCGACGGAGAACTGGTCAAGGTGGTGGAAGACGCCCGGCACGCGATCGTGCAGGAGTCGCGAGAAGCAGTACAACGAGCGCTGCAGTGCATACATGTCAGGCATGTAAAGGTTGCGAAGGCCAACGTCGTACAACAGCGACACAAATGCCGCAAAGGCGTCCTCCTCCGGCAACTAAATACGTACAAAGGCGTTCGTGCATGTTGGCGGTCAATGGTAATGATTTTCGCAGACTTGAGGTGAGGCAAACACAGATGCGTACCGCTGGAAGACACACACACACACACACACACACACACACACACACACACACACACACACACACACACACGCACACACACACACACACACACAAGCAATGAGCAAATACACGCACGCACGCACACACACACACAAGCAATGAGCAAATACACGCACGCACACACATACACACACACACACGCAGCCACGCAGGTACAAGAGTGCTGAGCACGATTATGCGCAGACAAGTGGTGTCAGGTACAGGGAGACGCACGTGGAGGAGAAGCAAGCCCTGAACAAAGGACATGCCCTGGCAGTAGCCAACGTCCTCGTCCAAGATGGAATACGCCTTCATGCAATTGCGCAGCGAGCGCTTGATGGCGGAAGTTTTACTGGCAAAGCGGGGATGCTCGGGAAACGTGCGGTCTATGGTTGTGGTGGTGGTTGTTGTTGTGATGATAGTGAGGAGAAGGTTACAAAATGAAGCAGCTGGACAGGAGACAAGCTTCAATGACGGCATGTGTTTTTATACACACACACCCTCTCACCAATATCGATTTGGATGGCGTGAATATAGATGCTTGGTTCCACCAACAGGTCCAAGTAGGAGTAGCGAACGCGCGCACACGCAGAGAGGCGCCGCTTTGCCGCCCACAACCACACGTGACCGCGCAGGCCAGAGGACACCCCGGCATCAAACGCAGTCGCAAGCTGCTGGTTGGCCCACGTCTCAGCCTCATCGAGTATGGGCGCTGGCGCCGACAACAACGCTTCCCACAGCTCCTCTGCAAGCGCGCGCTTCCTCTCCTGCTCTGCGCTCGCGTTGCGCATGGCCACCTCCGCGGCCTCCGCCTCCAGCTGCGCATTGAGAGAGCTCATGCGCACAAGCAACAGCTGCTGTTGCGCCGCCTTTCGCCACCGCTGCCGCACGAATTCAGAGCGCGTCATGTCGACAGTGGCAGAGGCGAGGCGACTGCGCCGCCCGCGGGCCCGGTGCCGCGTGGGTGTCACTTTGAGTGGAGTGGCGGTGGCGTGGGCACGGTGTCCACAGTGAGTACGTCGTGCGATCGTGCATGAGTGTGTAAACGTGTGTGTGTGCATGTGCATGTGCGTATGTGTGCGGGCAATTGGGTACACTGTTGTGTTGGAAGACGTTCAGGCACACAATAACAACATGCGGTGTCAGAGCACAGAGCACACCTGCAGCACAAGGGCGTCAGTCAGCAAGCAAAGAAGCGCTTCTCCCAACTCACCGAGATGTGGCCGCCGTGTCGACACTTTGTCGAAGATGTCGCGTTTCCACTCCGGATGGTCAGCGCCACCGCTCACATGTCCACCGCCGGCCGCTCCAGCTGTAGTCGACTGCTGCACACGAAGGCGCGAGGACCCGGGCCGCCGCGAAGGAAGCTGGGGAGGACGGGGCATGGCACGTGTGAGAGCGTGTGTGTGCGCGTGTGTGTGTGTGTGTGTACTTCAGAGATGGCGACTGGCTTTGAGCATCAACAACGAACCCGAGAGTGCATTTCATAGCTTCTGGACTGATGCAAGTAAATCCGACGCCAACGCACACACGCACGCACGCACGCACGCACGCACGCACGCACGCACGCACGCACACACACACACACACACACACACACACACACACACACACACACACACACACACACACACACACACCGGCTGCTTTGGCGCAGCTGCGAGGAGGGAATCGAGAGAGGCGGTGAGCGACCGCTTGAGGTTTGAGAATGACGCAGCACGGCCCGTGGAGTACTGCAGCGGAAGGGGAATAACAATTGGTGAGACATGGGGCGGCACATCAGGAAAATGTATCTCATGTTAAACAAGAGCAGAAACAGTGAAACAAACACGCTTGCACAAACACAGACAACACACACACACACACACACACACACACACAACACAGACAACACACACACACACACACACACACACACACACACACACACACACACACACACACACACACACACACACACACACACGAACACAAAACAAGGTGTCGTTCACACCTTGACCTCGAGGAATGCGTCGAGGAGGAGGGCAACGTGCGCCGCCTCGTCCATTCCAGGGCGCGTCAACTTCTTCACCAGCCGGTGCACCGTCTTCTGGTGCGCGGCGTCAAGCGTGTGCACGTGCTGCTCCAACACAACCCGCTTCTGCTGCAAATCAAGGCCTAAAAGTTGATGACATGACACGCATGTGTATATATGCGTGTGTGTGAATTGGCATAGCTGCGTGATGGGCGCCCAATATCGCTCCGCCAACGCAAGTGTCAACAATATCGCAGTCATACACACACACACACACACACACACACCCCCACCACCACACACACACACACACACACACACACACACACACACACACACACACACACACACACACACACACACACACACACACACACACACACACACACACACACACACACGCGCGCGCGCGCGCGCTGCCCCCCAACAACAGCAGCAGCAGTCGTTGCCGCCGCACCATCAAGTTCGTCGTGGATGAGCCAGCGCTCTGCGAACGATCTGAGCTGCGGATCGGACACGTGGCGCACGAGCATGTCCTGCAGCCGATGGGCGAGCGAGTGGGCCTTTGTTGTTGTTTAAGTTGTTGTTGTTTAAGTTGTTGTTTAAGTTGTTGTTGTTGTTTAAGTTGTTGTTGTTGTTTAAGTTGTTTAAGTTGTTGAAGTTGTTGTTGTTGTTGTTGTACAGGATGCCGGATGAGATGGGGGGGGGAGATAATTGTGGTGAGATGTGGAAAGCGTGGCTAAAACACTCCAAAAACAACAACAACAACTACTACTTAAACAACAACTTCAACAACAACACCACCAACAACAACAACAACAACACCACCACCAACAACAACAACAACTTAAACAACAACAACAACAACAACAACTTAAACAACAACAACAACAACAACTTAAACAACAACAACAACAACAACAACTTAAACAACAACAACAACAACAACACACACACATACATACACATACACAAACACCATACACCCTCGCCTCTTACCTTCGATTCGTCGTGCATGGTAAAGACGTGGGTGAACACGTGGCCAGCGGGATGGCGGCGTGAAATGCACACGTGCATACACGCGTTTTCGAGCGCAGGGCACGGCGGCGACACCTCCAGCGTGCATGCAAGCAACTGGTGCACGCGGATGGTGCAGATGGTGCGCCGGCTCTCCAGGTCCACCACCGAACAGCCACCGGCCATGTTCAGCTGTACGTCCACTCTGCGAATGGAGCGTGGTCGCACGCTGGCACCTGTCTGCAACCTCACCGCCTGGTGGTGCACGGCGTGCGTCTTTCCCGTTGCCGGGGCCGTCTCCACATATCCGCTGTAGAGCGCGGCAAAGTCGACCGTTCCTGCATGCTGCTCATCAGTGTCGTCGTCGACTGCACCTACACGCACATCGCCCGCCGTTGTTGCTGTGGTGGTGGCGGCAGCAGCTGGCGAGACGGTGATCTTGACGGTGGCGTGCGTCTCACTGGCAGCAACTTCCTCCACAGCACTAGCAGTGGTACTGGCATCAGCACTCGCTGTTCGGGATAAGGGCGACGATGTTGATGATGCCGTCGACAGGGACCGAAACACAGACACGGCGCTCGCCTCCTTGGACAACATTGTGCCCACACCATCGTCCACCGCAACTTCGCGTGTCTGCACATCACCTGCTATTGCGGTGTGCCCATTGGTTCTCAAGCCTCCTGCTTGCTGCCCCTGCTGCTGGGCGGCCACAAGGCTTTCCACCGCTTCAGCGCGCTGCAAAGCAGGTCGGGCATGCTTTGGCTTCGCCTGTCCGCCACGGAAGCGTGTCACCAGCACGGAGGGAGAGGAGGAGCACGGAGAGGAAGCGCTAGCGGGCGCATTATCGCTCGCACCACACAGTGGCGACACGCGCTGCTGTGCGGTTACTGATGTCGAAGTTGTTGTTGATAGGGTTGTTTGCATCACTGCACCCTCCAGCTGGGCCTGTCGTTGTTTATGCAGCACGTGCAATGGTACTTGTTGTTGTTGTTGTTGTTGTTGTTGTTGTTGCGGCAGGGGTGGGGGCTGGTGTAACGTGAGTGACCCAGCATGGTGCAGCCGCCCCTGCTGCTGGAGTGGGGTCGGCGAATGCGATGGCGACGAGGAAGAGGAGAGCGGAGACGTCGGTCGCACTTTGGATGCGCGCGTCGCTGTAGATGAGTTGAACAGCAGCTGCTGCGTCGCCTGCGTGTCATTCGTCGCCCCCTCCTGCTGCCTATGGTGCTGTTGCTGTCGTCGTTGCTGCTTGATGCGCCGCTGGCCAAGGTTGGACGCCACGCCAAACGCAGATGCAAGCGTCTCCATGCATTCTGCGGCCTGATCCGCGGAGGGCGCCTGGAACACCTCCGCCACCACATCCGCATGCCGCGTGCGCACCATGACGAAGCAGTCGTGCTGGCGGTTGCGGCTGCCGGCACTGAAGAACATGGCCTGCCGCTGCGCACACCCCCACAGGACGCGGCTGTGCTGCTTCGAGCTGTCGCCGGCTGCACCTTGCACATCACCAGCGGTGTCGATGCTGTGCCGATGGTGATGGCCATCTCCAGAGCCACAGGTAACGCCATCACCACGCGCACCCAGAAACGGCGTGTCACCGCCGCTGGTTGGCGTGGCCCGGCCACTGCGGCCGTGCACGACCGTGCCAACCGTTGGGTCGGGCTCGTATGCGGTGCACTCGATGGTGTCTGCAGCGACGGTGATGGTGGCTTCTGTTTGGGTGCGCTCTGCGGGGCGGGCAGCCAAGCAGAGGCGAATTGACTCGTTGACAAACGCCTCGCGATCTTCCTTTGGAACCGTTGGCGCGTGGTGCACGACGCTGTTGCTGCGGTGCACAAGAGGGCTGACCCTGCCGCCATCACTGCGCGTGCTCTGGGCTGACCCTGGGCGAGGACGTGGCTGGCTCGACTGCAGCAGGAGGTCGCTGTTGCTTCGCCCTCCTCCTTCTCCTCTGTCTCCCGCTGCTGCAGTGGCTGCTGTTGCTGTGGTGTTTGCGGCGAGATTCGAGGAGGTGGTCGGCGACTTGGCTTGGGCACCCGAGGGTGATCGAGGGTGGTCGCTGGACGAGCGTTGGAGCGGATGTCTGCTCGTCGTCAGCTTTGGCGGTGAGGATGCTGCTGACGGCGACTCGGGACGCCGGTGCTGCTTCTGCATTGCGGACATCTGCTGCTGCTGCTGTTGTTGGAGAAAGAGGTGTTCGTCTTCGGCGTGATTTGGCACGTGCTTTGGTGTGCGTGTGTTGGGCTGCAGAATTGTTCGGCCCCGGTACACTGCCGCAACAATGCATGATGGCAGCAGTGGGGGCTGGGAGCTGTTGGAGCGCCCACGCACGCCGTCCGTCTGTTTCTGCTGCTGTTGTTGTTGTTGTTGTTGTTGTTGTTGTTGTTGTTGTTGTTGTTGTTGTTGTTGTTGTTGTTGTTGTTGTTGTTGTTGTTGTTGTTGTTGTTGTTGTTGTTGTTGTTGTTGTTGTTGTTGTTGTTGTTGTTGTTGTTGTTGTTGTTGTTGTTGTGGCGATGTTTGGGGCGCCCGGCCATGTTGTGCGTTGTTGGCCGGTGGTGGTGGTGGTGGTGTTGTGCGGGTTGCGGTAAAGCTCTGTGATCTTCGCCTTTCCTGCTCGTGGAATCGCGTGAACATGGCGATGGGCGCATGCGCGTGTCTCTGCGTCTGTGCCTGAGTGGGAACTCTGCTTGGCGCTTGCCTTCACTTCTTCCCGTCCTCCATCCACCGACCCATCAAGACCCGCAAACAAACACGAGCACGAACACGAACACGAACGCGAACGCGAAAGCCGTGAGTGAGTGCTGTTGGTTTGTTGTTGTTGGTGGTTGGTTGATTGTCGTTGTGCGCAGGCAAACCAAACACCTCAAGTCGGGAAGAATTGCTGAATCTCCAGCAAAATTTCGTTGGTGCTGTTACGCGCTTGGCAATGGTCCTGTTTGTGTTCATTTCAGCGTGCTGGTGTTGTTGTAACAGCTCCATTGGGACAGCGGTCAGTGTGAGCGCATGTCAGTGTCGCATGTCATCGTGGTTCATTTACTGACATCTCGACAACTAATCCAGAGATCGCACATCCCTTGTTGCAGATTCCATCGGAACTCACATCAAGGAGACACGGACGCCTTCGCTCTCAAGAAGAAGATACAGACCATCTTCGCTTTGAAGCAAGCCAAGCAGATCGCGTTTCTTTCTTGCGCACCCCCTTTTATATTTTCATCTCTAGCTGATCTTCGCCTCGTTTCTGGCCGCGTTGACCCGTGTGTGTAACCGAGGACCATGCCATCAAAGAAGCAAAAGGCTGGCAAGTCCGGCAAGTCGAACAGCCCCGACGCTTCGCGTGATCGGAAGATGCGCCCCGCGGATGACATCATTAAGCGTATCACGTACGTTCATTTGCCTACTGCCTGCAGCACCGTGAGCGCTGTACACTCCACTTTGCATCACACACACACACACACACACACACACACACACACACACACACACACACACACACACACACACACACTCACTCGCTCACCCACTCACATGACTGGTTGATTGGGCGATCCGCTTGGTTGCAATTGGCTGTATTTTGGTGAACAACACCATAGGTGGGATAGCACGATTTCGTCTAGCCTTGTGATTGTTGGGTATGAAGATCGCTTTGTTGGCGTGAAGGAGCGAGCTTTTGATGAGTTCAACTGGGTGGACGACCTTGGTGCTCTTTCCCACAAGGCCGTGGCCATTCCAAGACACCGCATCGTCTACTTCAAGTACAGGTCAGTCATATGCTGCAGCTGTGTGTTTGTGCGCTGCGTGTTTGTGTGTTTGTGCGCTTGTGCGCTGCGTGTTTGCGCGTACACAAGGGCAGTGCAAGCTTGGTGCGTGCATGTTTAGAGATGGAAGACCATGCATTGGACGGCATGGTAACCATACACTCAACCATGTCACACACACACACACATGACGCACATTTTTTTTTTCTTCTTCCTCAGGGACACTATTATTTGGGACCGCCCAAACCGTGTGGATCGCGTGTTTGGAAGCGCTGGAACCGGCGTCAAGCTAGAGGAGGTTCGCACACACACACACACACACACACAGTGTCCGTCTGGCTGTCGTGTTTGTGGCTGGGGGTTTCCTGCGACGCATCCGCGCACACACTTTCGTTCGCACATGCGCACTGATCACCCACCTCTCTGGTTGATGTTGCACGGTAGACTGTGGCCAAGGCAGATGCCGAGCATCAGGCAAGGTTGCAGGAAATGATGGACAACAGCGATGATGATGATGGTGATGGTGATGACGATACCGGTGGTGCGACAAATGCCAATGCGCAACGCGACAACAATGACGACGACGATGACGACGACGACGATGATGGTGATGATGATGATGGTGATGATGATGGGCTGGCAAACGAGGTTGGTCGGCGCCTGCGCTTGCGTCGCGTGCGGGATGACTCGGATCGACCCAACTACTTTGTCAGTCTGCGTGTGGACCGCCCGTCTGTCGTGCAGCAGCTGAAGAGCTGGCAGGACGCCATTGTCAGCCGCATCCCCTGGCTCGCAGACCACCTCATCCCAAGCCAAGGTTGCCCGGAGATGGTGGTGCTGGTGCATGTGTGTATGTGTGTTTGTCTGTGTGTGTTTGTCTGTGTGCTTGTGTGTCTGTCTTTCTGTCTGTCTGTCTGCTTGTGTGTGTACATGTGTGCTTGTGAAATGACTTGGTTCCCTTTTTCACGCACTCACACCAACACCTGCTCCCCCCTCTCTCGCACGCGCTCGCCAGCGTTCCACATCACGCTCGTGACGCTGCGCTGTGCCACCTCCAGCGACATTGCAGCTGCAGCCCTCGCCCTCCGTTCCTTCAGGTGCGGTCATTGTGGTCGCTGGTCAAGCTGTTTCAGTGCGACGCATGCATAAAGCGTTGTGCACACGTAAACACGCATATGCAGGTGCACAAACGCACACCTGCACATGCACACACATGCGTGCACAAGCACATGCACACACATATTCATACACAAACACGTTTGCAGTGCCCCCTCCCCCATTCACCATATGACCACACACTATATCGCCACACCACCTCAGGTCCCGTGTGCATCGTGTCGTACCGCCATCGAACCGCTTTCTCGTGGAGGCGCCAGCCATGTTTGGGGACCGGCTCGTGTATGCGTCTGTCAACGAGCACAAGTGCAACATTCAGCGGCTTGTGACCGAGCTGTGTGCGCATCTCGAAGGCGCAGGCGTCGCCCTTGTTGGAAACCGCACCCCATTTGTGCCCCACATCTCCATTGTCAAACCATCCCGCGCAGCCCTCCAGAACGTACGTGTGAGAGTGAGAGTGAGAGTGTGTGTGTGTGTTCGTTTGTGTGCGTGTGTGTTCGTTTGTGTGCGTGTGTGTTCGTTTGTGTGCGCGTGCGTGAATGTGCGTGTGTGTGTATGTACGTGTGCGTGCGTGAGTGTATTTCCAGCTTTATGTATACACATGACACGGTATTATTGACTGTTGCCACATGTTCATCCATGCACCCGCCTTGACAGAACGGCCGCCTGCCGCTTGATCTATGCAACGGTCTGGAAGCACCGAAATCTCTTTGGCACAGAGTGGAGGCCCTACACCTCAACAGGTACACACACATGTCAGCACGGGTCTTGTGTCGTGTCCAGCGCTGCCTTGTCCTTCCCGTTTTCAGCTGTACCACCTGGTTGAAGTCCTCCTTTGCTTGCTGCCAACCGTGAGGTGCACTGTGATTGCATGCTCTCATCTTACCTATCGCCTGTCTTAACCGGTCACCTCCTCAAACGCCACACGCACCGATCACCAACCATCACCACCATCACCATCATTACCATGGTGACAGGATGTCTCCGGACAAGGCTGATGACGGCCACTACCAGCGCGTCGCCCACATCCCCAACGCCCGCGTGGGCGTGACTGCCGCTGCTGCTGTTGAACTCGTACAGCAGCGGCTGTACAACACTAGCACGGGCCTTGTTGTGATCATGAAGGGCCTGCCTGGCTCTGGCAAGAGCACCACCGTGCGCATGCTCAAGCAACTCGACCCCGTCGCTCGCAAAGCGGCAGCGTCGACCAGCGCCCCTCCTCAGGCTGCGAGTGGGGCTGGTACGGCACCACCACCACCAGCAGCAACAACAACAACAACATCAACCGCGCCACCAGCAGGCAGTGCCGGTGATGCCACCAAGCTGTCGACAACCACCACCACTAACACCTCCAAGAGCACCACTAGCACCACGACAGACAACGAGAGCAACACGAGGGGCTGCAGCGACAGCACCGCCGCCACCAACGGCGTTGTTGTGTGCAGCGCTGATCACGAGATTGAGCGGCATGCGCGCAAGACCAACACGACGTACAAGGAGGCGTGGAGCAAGCAGCTGACCAAGGCCGCCCACGAGAAGTGCAAAGAGCTGTTCAGGGAGAGCTTGGCAAGCGGTGTGCGGCTGGTGATTGTGGACAACACCAACATTACGCCATCGCGCTACGAGGCATATGTGGAGGGCGCCGTGGCTGCCGGTTACGACTGGTGTGTGGTGGAGCTGGGGTGCTTCTCGCGGGAGCAGGCGACTCGCTTCTTCCAGCGCAACACGCACCACCTCGAACCCGCCGTGTTCTTCCGCATGTACAACATGTGGGAGGAGAGCCCCGATGATGGGCACACCATCATGATCGACCAGTATGACCTCAGCGACGACAGCAACAATGGCAGCAACAGCGCCGCATCAACAGCAGCAGCAACCGCGCTGACGCCAGGCGCTGCCAGCACGACTGCAACCACGACCGCCACGTCAGCGAACGCATCGAAGAACGCTGGTGCTACCAATCCTGCCGATGCTGATGTCGAGGTGAAGCTGACACCGCGTGCAAGCGCCACTCCGGCAAGCATGACGCCACGCCCCCAGTGCGAGGTGGTGTATACGGGCCTGTTCCTCACGCAGGAGGCGCGTGCGCTGCTGCGTGAACGGCTGCCCAAGCGCCACACGACCGAGCACCTGGACCACGTCACCCTCGCCTACCGCCCGTCCACGGAGATGTGGCTCTCGCTGCCGTTTGGGGAGCGTGTGACCGTTCGCGTCGAAGCGGAAGTGTATGATGCGCGCGGGCAGGCCCTGGTCGTGTCCTGGCGTCGCACCCGTGATGGTGACGGTGACGGCGATGACGAAAGCGTGGATGCGCTGGCGAGTTTGAATGCCCATCCGCACATTACAGTGTCGACCGCAGGTGGCGTTGAGGCCGTGTACTCCAACACGCTCCTTGCAGCTGCAGCCGCCGCCCCTGAACTGGTGACAGCAACAGCAGATGCTGCCACCTCTAGTACAGGACGGGGACTTGTTGTCAACAGGCTTGATGGCGCCATTGAGGTGGAGGCGGTTGCTGGCGTGTGCTTCCGGGACGCGCATGGAATAACGCGCGTGTCGCACAACCGCAGCTCTGTCGTTGCGCCGATTGCGAAGAGCGCTGCCGTGCTGCCAGACATGACAGCGCCCGTTGCCAAGCCGCAGCTGTATGTGTTTGACTTTGACAACACCCTCATGCTCGTGCCAGGGAAGGAGGAAGGCTCGCGTTTCTACTGGCAGGTCAGTGACGCGTCTCTCTGCTTGCACGCGCGTGTGCAAGCACACGTGTTTTTTCGCAAGTGTCTGACCGCGCTTGCAGTGTGCGGTTGCCTCTCCCCCCCCCCCCAAATTCACCTTCAACTTCTCCCTCCTTTCGTTCGATCCTTGTTCTCATGACAAAACTTCCACTCACTCCAAATCCCACCCATACACTCTGCCTCTTCTGGTTCTTCTCCCTCCGCACAGCAACACGGCAAAGCGTGGCCCAAGGACAGCTGGGCGTCGCAGCCGGAGAGCCTGGCCCCATACATGCCCCTCTTCCCAGGCCCTGCCATGCAGATGTTTCGTCATATCTTGCATGCACGTGACAATGTCGAGGTGGTCGTGCTGACGGGGCGCCTGGCCCCCATGCGCGCGCATGTGCAGCGCGTGCTTGCAGCCTTTGGCCTGTGCCCATCCTCCTTCCGCCTCATCTGCCACCCTGGCGGCGGGCAGGACACGAGCGTGTTCAAGCGCGACACCGTGCGCGACATGTGGGAGACGGCCCGGTATTCGCGCATCACGTTCATCGACGACCTGGGCAAGACGCTGCAGGGCGTGGAGTCCCTGCGGTCCGAGTGCGGCGCGCGTGTGGATGTGGTGGACGCCAACACGCTCTGGTCTCTGGCAGTCCCCGCAGCCGCACCAGCGCTGGATGCCGCACGCGATCACAGCAGTCGTGACGGTGCTGCTAATGGCGGCGACGACGATGACGACAACGTTGACGGTTCAGACACGGAGGAGCACGAGCAGCAAGTGCAGCGCGCTGCTGTTGGTGGTGCTGTTGCTGCTGGTGGCGACAGCGGTGGTGGTGCTGTTGCTGCGCTGTGCGATGAGCTTGGGCTGCTGTCTCGCCCCAGCGGCTACGATGCTGCCGTCGCCGCTGGCATAGCGCTGGTGACCAGGTGCTGGGCACGCGTGCTGCGCGAGTGTGCCGACAGCGCAGATTACGCCGCCACCTTTGACGTTGATGCTGCGGCCGCGATTGTGTTTGGCTCGCACACCATCGGCTGCCTGTCGGACGTGGACGTGTGCCTTCTTGCTCCTCTCGTGCGCAGCACGTATGCGGTGCAGCCGGCGTTTCTCATCTCGCGCCTCTTTGCAGTCTTAGCGGAGGAAGGTGCTGCTGACGTTTATCTCGCAGACAAGGCCCGCTGCCCTCGCATCGTTGCCAGGATTGCCTGCACCAACGCAGCCACCGTCACCCTTGACCTGGTCGGTGTTTCGCGTTGTGACGATGAGGATGGGTGGTGATATGGTGGTGTTGTTGGTGTGCATTTCTGGTTGTGGTGTTCGTTGGCATGAATTTCGCTGGCCGTGCTTAGAAGTTGATCAAAAAACGCACGACGCACTCACACCCACACCTGTACACTGCCTCTCGCACACGCATACAATCACGCACACATACAATCACACACACGCACACAATCACGCACACATACAATCACACACACACGCATACAATCACGCACACATACAATCACGCATACAATCACACACACACACGCATTCACACACACAAACACACAATCACAGATTGCAGCAGTGGTGCACGCTGCACAAGTGGAGGAGATCACGTCCTGCGCCTCGTTCCTGCCGCCGCCGGCCGCTGCATGCGACGACGCGTCTGTAATTGCACTCGACGGCATCGCGGTCAACCGTGCACTGCACACCCTCCTCCGTGCCCGAGGCATTCCCATCCAAACAGCGGCGAGCGTGCTTGAGGTGGCGCGGCTGCTGCTGGAGTCGATTGGCGTCTACGGCACGGGCGTTGTCGGCCTGCGCCGCTTCCACCTCGTTGCCGCGTTCATGCAGGTTGCGCGGGAGCACCAGCCGGACCCGACGTCGGCACACGCCACGGGGGACGCGCTGCTGCTGTCGCTGCTGTCGTTCTTCGCAAACGGGAACGCGCAGGCCCTGCTCACATCGGGTGCGAGCGAAGGCGGCGTCAAGAAAGGAGGGACGGTCGCGGCGGCCACATGGGGAGAGGTCGCGAGGATGTGCAAGCGCTGGCTGCGCTTCCTGCGGAGCGATGGCGTGTCTACTTCGACGCTGTGCCAGCTGGTGCAGAGCCACGGGTGGAAGGAGATGAACGCGCACGATGCCGCAGTGGCCGCCACGCTGCTGCAGATTTCACGCGACCAGCACCAGGGCCCGGCAACCAACACGGGCGGTGCTGCTGATGATGATGATGGCGACGATGATGACGACGAACAGGGCACCCATGCCTCTCATCCCACCACCACCACCACCACCAGCAAGAGCAAGGGCAGCGCGTCGGCGTCATCCTCGAATGTTGCGGGCGGCGGGTCTGAGATTGTGATTGCATTTGCGGGCGACAACAGCCACGTGGCGTGGCAGGCGGATTTGTTCCTGCACGCTCGCCTGCCAACGTACATCACCCACCTTCAGCGTGCAGCAGCTGGTGACGGTCTTGTTCGCGTGTTCACGGGGCAGCGGCGTTTTGTGGATGCGTTTGAGCGGCCGGAATCGCTGCCAGCGAACAGCGTGGACACGCACGTGCGTGCTGTGCTGTGCCGCGCGATGACACGGGACGCGATGCTCAATGCTCTGCAGCCGCTCTGGCGCGAGCTCGAGCACTTCCGGGCGCAGGGCACGTGCATGGCCATCTCCCTTGGCGGCGAGGCCGTGTTCCGCGACACCACCACCGCGTCATCGTCGTGGACAGATGCACGCGTGAGCCAGGCCGTGCGAGAGTTTGTTGCGTCCACGGACAAGACGCGCGCCCTGCCCTGCCACATCACCGCGTACCAGCGCAAGCTCGTGCACAGCATTTGCGATAGCCTTGGCACCGTCAGCAGCCGCAGCGAAGGTGCCGGTGCCCTGCGCCACATTGTCCTCTCAAAGAAGGCGTGAGTGAGTGAGTGCTGTGTGGGCTGGGTGTGTGGTTGTGGTTGTGTGTGTGTGTGTGTGTGGTTGTGTGGTTGTGTGTGTGTGTGTGGTTGTGTGTGGTTGTGTGTGTATGTGTGTGTGTGTGGTTGTGGTTGTGTGTGTGTGTGTGTGTGTGTGTGTGTGTGTGTGTGTGTGTAGCTTGGTGGTAGTGTTCGCTGCCCATCCCTCGCTTCTCTCCACTCCTTTTGCTTCCATTTGCTGGTTGCACAGCGTCAGTTCACTGTTGAACGTGCACCAACAACGGTAACAACAACGACGACGACGACGAGAGTAAACCCACGCGCACGCACCAAACTGTCACGCTTCGTTGAGAACACCAGACACGGCGCGAGAGGGGAAGAGGGGTCGCAAACACACAAAAGTGGAAATCAATCCATCACCAAGCAAAGCAAGGGAGGTGGCAGGAAGCAGGGCTGCTTTGGGCGGGAAGGGTGGGTGGTTTGACCGTTCAATTGATTATGCCAAAAGCATACAACAAAACGCAATGTCAAGAAAGCAAAACAGGAAACGAAGAAACAGTGACCGGGCAGTTAGGAAGAAGTTGTGGTGGTGGTGGTGGCCGGGGTGACATGTTGTGCCGCGGTGTGGTTTGATGCACGCAGTCACTGAGAACAAGGCTCCATGGAAACGAGCGATTAACAATGAAAGGATGGAATGATGGAATGGCGACATGTTTGGGTGTGGGGGTTGAATCAACGAGCACACCACAGCAATGGCAGAAAACCAGCAGCACAAAAGAAGAGATGGGGAAGAGAAAGGGGAGGCGGCAGTTATAAACGATCCAAGAAACACGCACACACACACACACATGTGTGCGTGTGTGTGTCATGCCGCTGCTGGTGCTGCGTCGTGTGTGTAGGAAGAGAAGGGGCCAAGGGGAACATATGGGCTAACACAAAACCATGGCGAGCGAACGAGCGAGCGATAACAGTTGCTGGCGATTGCATCAGCGTCGCGGTCACATTGCTGCAAGTTCTTCTGTGAGGAAAGGGCACCATGGGGGATGTGGTGAGCTTTGGCGTCGGCGTGTGGGAGGCGGGAGGGAAGGAAGGGGAGAGTGTGTGTGTATTTGTGTGTCTGTATGGCTGTGTATGTATGTGTCGGGGTTTGTGTGTCTGTGCATGTATATGCGTTGTGTGGTGTGTATGGCGGTGTGCATATGTGCGTGTATGTGCGTTGTGTGTTGGGTGTTGAATGTTGTACACTGTGTACGTACGTGCTTCGCGGGCGCGAGATGCCTGCACCTCTTGAAAGATGAGCTCTGAAAACAAAGAACGAGTTTGAAGAACGACGGGGAAAGGAATGCGTGAGGTGAGCAACTAGGTGTACATTGAAATGACACGAAACCAGACGTCCGCACACACACACACACACACACACACACACACACACACACACACACACACACACACACACACACACACATCCTACCTTTGAGGGCCTCCTTGCCAATGTCGTCGACGTCACACTCGAATGTGAAGGGCTCCTCTGCCTCTGGCTCGTCGGAGGGGTCATAGTACTGCTCAAAGTACGGGTGGGACAGGGCCATCTCCACAGTGATGCGCTTGTCCGGGTTGAAGATGAGCATCTTCTCAAGCAGGTCCAGTGCTGGACGAGGGTTGGACGAGGATGGCGTGTTGATGAGAGCAGAAGGGGGGGGGGCGAGGGATGGTGATGTGTATTGGTGAGGTGAATGAATGGCGAAGAAAGGAAGGTTGGGGGGTTCATTGCGTGGTTAGACGTGTACAAGTAACAGCACACGGCTCGGTCGTGGTATTCAGGCACATGCATACATACACGCTCATGGGTCTCTCTCTCTCTC